>NC_091942.1:14102500-14342500 GCF_041260155.1 Ptychodera flava | reverse complement strand
CATAAAAGTCATCGCAGCTTGGGAGGAAAAGAATCTTCAAATACAGAATTTCTACTGGAAAATTTCTCGGGAATATGATATGGGAAATCGAACAGTTTGACAGATCCCGTAGGCTTACCGTTTTGATACAATTACATTTTAAACAAAATGTTTTTGTTTTTCAAATTATATCCAAAAGTATACATCAACAAAAACGAACACACGACACAATTATTTTGAAGTAACCCGGACCACGAAAATCCATGTGGAATGAGAAACAAGACCCGTCAGTCTGAAGAAAAAACACGGTATAAAATCATCACTCTTGATATGACATCTTCTTTTTAGACCTATTTTGTTCCAATCTTAGTGACATCTATTTTTTGAAAATTGAGAATGAGACCCTATTAACAGACATGTCCACTGTCACATTAAATATTATACCTTGATAACTTTAAATAAGTAAAAACAAAACAAAACAAAAAACCGAAATTCTGCATTACAGAACAGTACCACATACGAGTACATAGAAGAAAGCAGCACGAAGACGCCCTCACTAGATGAAAATCATAACTTCTTTCTTTATTACATCGTATCTTGCAAAATCAGTGTGGTGATGTAAAGTCAATACAGGATCAGGCCTGATACAGGATCTAGAAAACTTTACGACGTGGCGGCTGTTTATAAGAATGTGATTGGTTCTTTTTCACATCAGTCCAAACATTGTCAGCTAAAACCACCGTACCTCTCTGAGAGTGGGAAAAATTTACCTCTTACAACTAAGATGTGAACTTTTTAAAAAGCAACTGTTGGGAATATATAAGATACGTTTTGCTAACCTTACTATAAAAAAACTCTAAGATGTAAAACATTCTTCTCAACATGTACATTACCTATGCCATCATTACATCAACCGAAGTGCTTTCGATCAACGCTTTCATTTTTCTCTAAAGTGATTTAGAATGAGGTGGATTGTGTTAAAAAATGCTACGAAGATCTAGAGGATACAGAATGGCTTCCCTCTGTCTGTCTAGCTGGCTCTCTCACTCTCCCGTCGCTTTTACTCTCTGTCTCATTCTGTCTGTCTGTTTCTCTGTCTATCTGTCTGTCTGTTTCTCTCTCTTTTTATGTATACCAAAGTATACAGATGTCCTCGTTGGAAATTACGGTGCCCGATGCCAAAAGCAGAGCCTTCAAGTACAAGGTAATAATATCATGCATGCTGCAATGATCAAGCTGAGGATTGCAGGATGCATATATATATATATATATATATATATATATATATATATATATATATATATATATATATATAATATATATATATATATATATATATATATATATATACGTCAGATTCTTGTTTCACTAAATGTTTTCACAATTTACCTACATATGACGTAAGTGCATGCGGTTTTCCTTTTGATCATTGCAAGGACATTTTCTGGATTAATAATACTAATACTACAGATACTACGGCTTCGTTAACAGTATGTTGACTTCGGAAAAGCGTTCGATTGTATTACATGTAATCGGGAGATCACGCATTAGTCATTAGAGAGATTTAGCTTGGGCCTAGAGCTTAGAAGATTGATGAAAGTGATTTATTCTGACGTACAAAGTTGTAAACTTATATTCAATAATGATTGGATGTCGATTTTTTTTATTGAACAGAGGGTTACGTCAAGGATATCCTCTAATATAAGTGCTTTGTTTTTTGATGTGTGTGTAGACGTATTGGCTTGTAACTTAAGTATGTACGATCGGAAAATATAAGCGTACTGCGCCGATTTCCGCGCAGAAATGTATCCATAGTAACCACGCGCGCATAGTGACGTTCCGAACGTTTTTGCGTTGTACAAAATGTCGTCTGCAGGAAAAGGAAAATCGCGCCGAGAAAATGTTTAGCGTGCCCTCAAAACATGCTGGAAGGTACGAGAATTCAGCAAAGAGATAAAAAAAATGCAACATGACCGTAGCCTGTACAGCGTAAATCAGAAGTGTGACGTCTGATTTGCTATTCGCGGTTATAATTCCAATGATGGTGTCTCTAGTAGACCTACCGGAGAATGGAAGAATGGCCGTCGCATAGTCGATTTGAGTGAACTAGCCGAAAATCTTGACACTTGTGTCAGTTGCGGGCTTGCCTTTACGATTGTCATCGTGTATTGGAGAAACGCCAAGTTCACGGCCTCGGCTCCTGGCTCCACGTAGTGTGTGAAAACTTACTTAGCCTGGAGCGAAGTCAACCTAATCCCCACCGATAAGCGTTACGGCAGTAAATATTACGTGATTTTTGTATGCTGTATTAATATATAGACTCTAAAAGTAGAAGAACCTAAAAGTCTCTGCTTTGTTCTGTCATTTCCTCTCATTAAAGTTTAATGGTCGGTAGGCTTTAATCATGACTGGCCACTGCGGGTAGCCACGGCAGGTCAGCGGCATTTGAAGAGCGCCCTCGTGCGACGAACCCGGGAGAGAGAGTGGTTTATCGCCAGAACCTGTAAATCCTAGTTAGTTTTTGCAAAATTGTGAAAAATCGAGCTCGGTGACCTACTAAACAAAATGTGGTCTTGGAAAATTCACAAAAAGTGCTATTATTTGGCAAAGTTTGAGAAGATTGACATTAGTAGAAACTATCAATAATTAATAAATTACCCTCTCCCATTCCTAAAATTTGGGGCATATTTGTTGCAATTTTGGTTAAAAAATAAATATGATGACTTTTTAACTCAATTTTAATGTAAGAAAAATCTTCAAAGTAGCTTAGGTTTATAATTCTTTATTCTTTTACAGTGTAAACGTGAAAAATGCAATCATAATATAAATATGAAAATGATGACCTGTTTATTAATTTTTAGTGATTTTGTGAAAAACCGTTAATTTTTAATGTCATTTTGTAAAAAAACAAGCGCGGTGAGCCCATGTTTTTTTCCCAGTTTTGGACTATTCACATATGTAGGTATTCAAAAATCCCCATTTGAAAAAATTGACATTACATTTACTTTTTCCGATCGTACATCCTTAAATTCGTCAATATACTGATATAGAAGGTATACAACTGCCATGTGAAAATTTACAAAGAAAGCACAGTTGGCTGACGACATTACTCTACTTCTCAAAGATGAAAACTAAATTATAAAAGCTCTTGAAATTTTTAGAGGATTTCGAAAAGACATCCGGTTTGAAAATGAACAATGGGAGAACAGAGGGTGTCTGGCAAAAAGAGGTCATGTACAAAACAGATTCTAGGGTTGAAGTGGACTGATCGACCAGTTATAAAGCACTTTGCATTTGGTTTGGTTATGATCGTTCAAAATGCGAGCAGTTAAGGAGGTACGCTACCATTCCAAAAAATGTTGGGACATTCTTGAAGTTGACTTTTCTGAAATAATCTTTATGAGTACATTGCAAAGACATGAAAAAAATATGGGTACCCATGCAAAATTTTGAAAAAACACATGCCAAAATTGACAGAAAACCACTAAATCTCCCATTTTGTGAAATTTGCACTTACCAGCAGAATCTTTATTTTATCGCAAACGATTAACAGATCCCAGTGTGCATACCACATTTTTGCATTGCCAGGACAGCTGAATTAGGACAATCAACTAAAATTTGTGATGTCTTGTCTTAAAAATTAAATATTAGACCCTAAATTTATCATTTAACTGTAAAATTAGTCTTTTTTAAAAATATAAACTTCATATAAATACACAAAATAATTTTCAAAATGTTAAAAAGTACAGCAATATCTATCAAACAGACAGTGTTCTTTGATTTAGAAGCAAAAAAAGTTGGGGTCACCACGCAAATTTTCTTACTAAACAGCAAAAAGTGACGAAAAAAGGTGAATTTTGTTAGACCTGAGATTTGACCCTCTAGCTTACTGATATTATGTCAGAGCTACAATTGTTAATTATTCTCTACTGATCTTTCAAAATAAAAATAACTGTCGATTTTTCAGTGCAAAAATATAATTTCGGTTGTTTTGATTCATAAAAACTTCTGAAAGAAATATTATAAGGTCACTAGCATGTTTTTTTGCCATTTTGTCCTGTTATTCACGCTCACCAGGTTAGGTAGTCTAAAAGGAACATGTACATCTTCTGGACAAAAGAGGGCGCTCTCCTATATAGAATGGTAGCGTACTACCTTAAATTGGGAACCAAAAAAGGCAAAATTTGAGAATATCTTGAAAGCATCGGGTAAGATAGATTCAACGTTTTATGGCAAAGTTGAGTTAGTGAATGTGCTTTCATTATCCCAACTATCATATCTGGCATCGATGATGCTTGTACCAGAACAGTTGATTCAAAAAATTGACAGGTTAATTTACAAATTTATTATTGTAACAGAGGGTCCTGTGATGTAATGTAATGTAATGTAATGTAATGTAATGCAATGTAATGCAGTGTAATGTAATGTATTGTAATTTAATGTAATGCAATGTAATGCGACGCAATGCAATGTAATGTAATGTAATGTAATGTAATGCAATGTAATGTCATGTCATGTAATGTAATGCAATGTAATGTAATGTCATGCCATGTCATGTCATGGAATGCAATGTAATGTAATGCAATGCAATGCAATGCAATGCAATGCAATGCAATGCAATGCAATGAAATGTAATGTAATGTAATGTAATGTCATTTCATGTCATGTAATGTAATATAATGTAATGCAATGCAATGCAATGTAATGTAATGTAATGTAATGTAATGTAATGTAATATTATGTAATGTAATGTAATCCTTTCTTGAAATGTCATCTCTTACGGAATCTGGATTTAGATTACAATAAAGGCACTCTGCATAAAACAAACGAAAAATAAATAAAATGTAGACATAAAGAAGAGTAAATAAATATACGTACGTGAAAGTATACAAATATATGAATATTTGATATACACGTGAATAAATATGGGTTATGATATTGTAGGGGGTTTCATATTTTTGTGTAAGGTGTATGGCGTACATTTAATACTGCTGGGTATATATATCACGCCCTCGGCGCGTCGGAGGACGTGGTGACGAGGTTGATAGACAATCTTTCTTGACTATTGTGATTGTATTTTCACAAATGTATTGCATGACTGAGATATATCAAATATTAACATTCTTGCTCCATTACGTCATATCTTAAAATAATTATTAGCTGTGCATGGAGTCAGTTAACGGTTGGTCTTTCCCTCCGCTAAAAATAGACGGCGAATGTTACGTAACAACATATTGATAGAGCCAATAGCACGGGCGCTTGAATAGACTACCTCCATGGTCCAGTGTACATCTATTTTTTACATCCATGATCAAAGTGCGCACAATGGCGGTAGCCCACAAAGTATCCTATGTAGTAAACACAAAATAGGGTCCCTGTTTATGTTTAATATTCTGAACACTCAATGCATCTGTTTTATATAACATTACTGGACCATTGAGGTGCTGCGAGTATCTATATCTGCATCGAGGTAGCACACATCGATCTCTGTGCTATCCCATGCTCCATTCAAAGACATAAAACTGTCCGGAGTCCTCTCCATTCTTTCTTGTATGCATTCATGTACGTTGCCAGTAAACTGCTTGCAGGTTTATTCAAGATCGTTTGATTGTTCAAAAATTGCAAAAAAAATGACATGAAAACAATATTTTCGTCCAAAAGTTGCGATCTCAAAGGTACGAATCATGAAAGGCGGCAGTGCCTTCTATATTGACTCCACGCTTCTATGGAATGCGGCCGTGTGGTCGATGTTTACATCGCAGCATTGCTTGACGACTTTGTTGTTGTTACGTAACACGGATCAAGGATTCCCCTTTCAACCGGGGGAATCCCAGACAGACTCTCTCATCGATGTCATGCAGTGACTTAACGACGTAAACATGTTGTTGTCCCTTGACAACGACGGCTTATGGATACAATATTAATCTGGTCGATAATGTCATACACTTATTGATGAAATGTGAAGACAAAACATACGGTCAGGATAAAACAATTGAAAAAATTATGGCTTACACACAGCATAGAGCCATAACTCATCGCTTTTATCACAGACCCTAGGGTCTATGCTTATATGCGGCAATGTTTCTTTTGGTCATTGCATCTTGAAGGCACCATGGTTTGCACCATGGATCCTAGAACTATATGGTCTACATCTACGATTCTGCTTTAGTTCATTATCTTTTTTCTTTTCCTGAATTATCAGAAAATTATCATTAGCTGAAAACCTTATTTTCCATCTTTTTTCATCAGTTCTACACCCATTAAACGTGATGAGGTGCCCATTACTGTAATCACAGTCCCTCCTGTGCTGTAATGGAGACGCAATGAACGTGCCTTTTTTCAAGGACACCACATTATTGGCCGTAGCCTGGTATCGAATTCTTCATCATTTCATCGCAACGGGACGATCATCATACAAAGGATCTTTTGCAATATTTTATACCACAGTGAATAAATGTCGATCTCACCATTCTTCCGTGAATTCTCTATGTCAACTTATTCTCCCAATGTTGGTGGTGTGCTGATTGTACGACCGGTTGGACAAAATTAAACATGGTTTCTTCAAATGACTTGCTTATGCCTGTATTTTTCTGTAGTTTGAAATTTTAACTGATTTAACTGTAGGACATTCATCAATTCATTCAATTTCTCGGTTATTCAAAGCGGTCACTAGATCACCGTTTCACATTTTATTATCTACCATTTCTTCGATGACAAGTCTCGGACGGAGCGCTTATATAATTTTTATTTGCTCGATTCAAACATCATCTCTAAAGTCAATTTGTGTTCTGTCTCCATCAGTATATGTAGAAAAATAATGATATATTTGGTTTGTTGAAAATGATATCAGGTGTACACCGTCATGTGCGGCAATATTATTTGTGCCACCTATTTATGGTCTGCAAAACCGAAGGTACCCGGCATGTGAGAGGGGACTACCCCTTGTAACTTTGTCAACACTGATTTTACAAAGCCATTGTCAAACAACAAATACATCATGGCAAATAATGGTTAACGTTTTGTTGGCTGTAGTGATGGCGTACAGTACAGCGCAGATTTAGCCGGTAGAATTGGGTTTCAGCAAAAAATGGGCAAGTTTTTGATTAAACGATAATAAAGCAGCACAGAAAGGGATAACAGAGCAGAGGGAATTCTCAGACAATGCGTTGAACGATTTCTTTCAGCCGCACTGACCGTGATCGGCACATTCTAGAAGGTGTGATTCATACAACATCATGGATGTTAAAAAAAACTGCTGACAAGCAGGGGAAGAACCGCATTACGTAACGAAGATGGTGGTGTCACGTGACAGTCCGACAGTTTATATGGCCCTGAAATGGTAAAGGTATGCTCATTCTAGACTCGACATACCACTCATGGCTTTCGGGAACTTCTGTGATGGTCCTGGATGGGTAAGTTGAGCCTTCATTATTTTAAGTTGAGTTTATACAACAAAACCGACAATATTTTGAAGAAAAAAATACAGGTCGGACTGACCGGTCCACTCTGTGTAAATTTTGATCTATATGTATAAGATTCCACATTTAATTGCCGCTCCTTGAAGGGAAGGAGTGATACACAAGAGAAATGGTCGGTCAGGTTGAACGTTCTGTGGATAGGAGAACCTTGTTGATTACGTATACAATTACAGTTGAGAGAAAAATCATCACTGTTATATCAGCTGTCTGAATGATGGTTATTGGTAAAATGATTAACGAGGACTCATGTGGTCAGATTTTGATCTTCACGTTTTGGTACAGACAATTTTTTTCAGTGTAAAATTGGACATCTGGCGACAGATAAATTTCTTCAGATTCTTGAAAGATATAAGATATTTATAACATAGCACTGATTCTTGGACTTTTTCATCGAAATGAATTCCTGCCCCCTTTTACTGTTAGAAATTATTGTTATCGTCAGTTGCCTCGCGGAGACCGATCACTCGTAGATCACTGTTCTAGCTGTTCACCGTGGCATGGGACTCTATGTTTTTTGGTCCCATTGTGCATGTGGCCATTGATTCACTGGCGGCGCTATTTTCACGTGTAGCACCTGCGTTGTCGGAACCCGCAAAACTGACCATCGCCTGTCCACTGACGGAGAGTGCAATGCCCTAAAAGTTGAAAAGCTTTAGGACGTTTGACAAATGTGCGAAACTTAGCTTTATTTCCGAAAACAGCACAGTTCCCTACATGTGCCCGCCAGATTTCAGTTGCTGAGCTGGTCGAGGGGAAACTAGATCGCACAAATATGTATCGATCGGACCAGGGAAAGCCCTTGGGCTGTGGAACTGCGCCACCTTTGTAGGGGTTTGCACGTTTACTTTCTCCATTATGAATATCACCGGTGGACTTACGTCCATACCTGTCGTTTTTGTTCTCTCGACTGAAATAACCCTCTAAAGGAGACAAACAGCTTTTTATTCATGTACCGATATCCGTCATCTTAAATAGTTATTAATGATTTCAGTACAGACATCTTACCTTGGCCAAGTCTGGAAATGGAGTTGACTTTGTAATCAATTGTTATGTAAACGATGGCTATAACGATGGCTATAAACAAAGCTACTGTAGTCAGGCTCAGGGCTACAGAGAGTGCACCCACCTGTGACAGGGGGATTCGTGCTCTGTATGTCCATACAGAACACGAATTCCATACCCTCCTTCTGATGAAACCTTTAATGATATCTGTGATATTTTCAATAAAGACATGTATTTTCTATCACAGTCCCTCCAAGTGTTTCTATCAGCGGTCAGACAACTTTTTTCTGAAATCGCTGCTACTTCGAACTTTCACCGTCAGTTGACTCTGAGCGATAAGTAAACGTGTAAAACTTCCAGTACAGTCACATTTATATTGTTTTAGATACATAGTCAAGAGGGGAGTCTGTAACTCAAGTGCTAAGAACAGACACACTCAAACTTGCTGCCTGAGAACTGCAGATACAGCAGCTGCTGTGAAATCAGGTAGTGACATTAATTTGTGACATAATTTCACCTACAAGTCTTTCAAGAAAACGTTTTACAGTTGTACAGTCAACAATTTACCTGTGCATTTTTATCACAGGACCAAGCCTCGCTGAATGTTACATTGCCAGCAGCTCTGTCTTCAGATCCGACGGCGGACTTTCAGCGATCAGTTCTTGTAGGAATACCGTACGCTTACCTGTGCCTTGCAGTTCCAGTCCACATTTACAACATGAAGAAATGCAGTCAACGGCAGATTAAAACGTCACGTCTTCACAACGCTAAGACGGTACATCACTGTTCTCATCTGTATTTTGACAGAATATATCTCTAGATAACTCAGCTTAAATGAAAATATGTGCTTAGTTCCAAGATGAGTCTACTTCTCATTTGCAAATATTTATACGTCATGACAGCGATAAAACTGACAATGTGCTGAAACTTTATGGTCGACCATGTGAATTCGTTAAACCACTGTTAGTTGTCTTTTTATGGACTCCATTTTCATTATTGTCTGTAGTTAAATTGCCATATGTATGTATATATATATATATATATATATATATATATATATATATATATATATATATATATATATATATATATATATATGGATGTGTGTGTGTGGGTGTGTTACTCAGATCGTCTGTCGTAACTGTCCTATCTTGGATACGATATTATTTTTTATTTATTTATTTTCCCCACCCCAGATTTGTCTCGCTTTGTTGCTGACGCTACCAATTGTAAGTTTGATCAAGTCCATGTTCAACAATTATGTCAAAGGTCACCATGTACCAGTGTTTGACATAATCACTCATGGTGTTCTCAGTGTCACCACGGTAGGAAACTACATTAAATTTTAGCAGACATGCATACATTAATATGCCAGTCAATTGGTTATGGGTATCGTTCTTGACAGTGTCAAAGAAAAATAGAAAAAAAACACCAAACTACGAGCTATTCATTAAGTATATGAGATAAAGAAGAACTTCTAACAGCAAGGCCGTTCTGCTTGTAGAACAACTTTTCGGTAGAAAAGTTGCAACTGACGCTGAAACTAATCTTGGTATAAAATATATAACACTTGTTAAGGTGAAAAGGAAAACACCAACAAACACATTTATCACCATGCAACTATCCAGCTGAAAATATTTCCCATTCTTGATTATCAAGACAATATTTCTCATCACATTTTTCTTGCATTCGGTGATGATGGTAATAATATTGTTGATTAATTTCTTTTATAGTTGTTTGTGTTTGCTCTTGCTCGGCTGAAACTGCGTAAAGATGACCGCTCACCTGGTGCCTTGTTCGTCTTCTGGCTCCTAGCGGCGATGCTCTGTATGATTCCGGTCAGATATGATGTTATTCAAGCTGTCAGTCCGGTAGGTGAACATGTTGTTAGGACTGACTCATTGACAGACAGAGAACCGGTCTATTTCGTGTGTGAGATATTTTATGCAGGATTTGTGTAATGAAGGGGAATTTTGTATCCATTTTGACTGCAAAGAACTGAGGGGGTGTGCGTGCGCATTCCTTATCGGAGGATTTTAACTGAACTGAGCTCGCTAGAAGACGCAAAATGAGCAAGGCATGCATGACTATGTACAAATTTTGTAAAGTTTGCGCACATCTCACATGTGTAGGACATGCAGGCATAAGTCATCATGTTACCATCGTTGATAAAGGTAAGCTAGAAGTTGAGCTCGAAAAAATAGTCATAAAGACCAGACTCACGATATCAGCTGAAGCAACTTGCAAATTTTTGAGTATAACACCTCAGGTGATTTTTTAAAACTTCAATCTCATTTTTAGGGGAATGCTGATCCCACGTCTACAGTGACACATTGTCTGTACTACATTCCGATGGCTGCGATGTTGATATTGTCCTTTGTGTCTGACAACCCATCATCTCCCAATGCTAATGAAGCCATTGATTCGGTAAGTTGAGAATTATATGTCAACGTTTTATTGTTTGGAAACAAGAACGAAAAGATTAACGCGAAATTTATCTTTGAGAGCCAGCACTGCCTAGTAATACTGGCGACTGGTCGCTCTCTTTCCATTTGTGTTCTCTAACAATTAGCGAAACTGTCATGATGGCGCTGTGCTTACTGCATTTTGATTGGAACTAAGAGTACCAAAATGAAAATATTTTTAAAATATTATATCGAGAATACAGCACATGTTGTTTTCACGCCTCAACTATTCAGATCACTGTATTGGCGCAATCAGTATTTTGGTATGATATGTGTTTTGTGCTATTTTTTCACATTTTAATCCATACCTTTTCCATTATTATTATTATAGAACATTTGTCCCGAGGCGTCTGCATCGCTTCTGTCAAAGATTACATTCTCCTGGTTTTATGGGTGAGTCGATTTTCATGTTTCCTAGTCGTGCTTGTGCCATCATTTCTGCCGGATCGGGATATCATTTATGTTGTCTGTGGTCTTGTTATTGATAACATTAGGAGTTTTGAAACGAAATCAGTCACAGCAAGGATTAATCATAGATGATTGAAATGTAAATCTTGGGCGGGCATTAGGAACGACGGACCCTGTATGAAGTGCTTTCAAACGTCGTTATCGATGCCAATTTCAAGATAAGGCCTAGACTTTGCATTAATAGAACAACAAAATGACAATTCCGAAATAGACAGACTTAGTGAATATCATTCAACAGAACAACTGGAACAATGTTCCACTTCGTTGTTATCCTGTCTATCTCGATTTCTGTCGTTTTCAATTGATGAAAACAGTATTCCTGTGGAGATTTTTTCATGGGACACATGACCATCCTGAATGACTGTATCATTCCCACATTTCCAGACTGATTTTGCTTGGATACGAGAAACCCCTTGAAAAGGAGGACCTGTGGTCACCGATTCCTTGTGACACGGCAGCTTCCGTCTACCCAAAGTTTAAAAAAGAATGGGCGAAAGAAAAATGCAGGTGAGAGATGTGTTTCATCTTGTATACTAAACAATTCTCAACGTTCTGTTGTAAATTTGAACTCTCAGTGAGTGTATGAGATAAGCACAATTGAATGTACATTTTAAAACGCTCATCATCTGAGGGGAATTTTTGAAGTTCCGTGGCAATATTGTTATCATTTGTTTGCCTCCTCACTCTTCTGTGTTTTTTTCTTTTTTGGTACTTGATAGGGCGTACACTGGACAAACCAGCAGAGAGGATTGTGACGAAACCAAGGAACAACTTATAAGTCACGCAAGATTGAGCCAGAAGTCTGAAAATCTCAGACATGACAAAGACAGCTGTGATGGAGAACCAGTGATCAAAGACCAAGAGCTAACAGCAGACGGGCCGCAGTCGTCACTACTACGAGCCGTGATACGTGCGTTCGGTGGCACTTTCCTATTGGCAATATTCTTCAGGTTCTTGGAAGATCTTATCATTTTCGTCGACCCCTTCCTCTTAAAGTAAGTATAAATGGAATACTAAGGGTAGGAATAAAGTAAGTTGTCGTGTAGACAACAAAATGGCGATTTTTGGTACCAGATATCTTGCTTTGGGATCTATTACTATGGGCACACCGACACAGTAAGAAGAACGGTGTTCAAAATAAGGTTGTGGCCCTATGTCATTTCCCCTTGTAGAAGAGGTTTCGGAATGATGCAACAAAAGCTGTAGATGAAATGGTGTTTTTATTTTCAATTTTAACCCATCCATTCGACAACTCCTCTTCCATCTCACTTTTTCTTCTTTTCCTTTCTGCGGCTGTTTCTGTCCAGGTCGTTGATCAGCTTTTCAACGGACGACAGTACGGACCCCTGGCAGGGTTACGTGTGCGTGGCATTAATGTTTTGTAGAGGCATGCTGCACTGTATCCTCGGCCACCATCATCACCACACGTGCATCAAAGTGGGCATGAGAATTCGTACAGCCACGATGTCTGCTGTTTATCGCAAGGTGAGGGACAAGATCTGTTCTACATTTTATGACAGTTGCACACCTCTTAGTTTGATTGGTCTACACAGTACGTATAATTATGCTATTTAGTTGCGTACTGTTCAATGCACCTTCTCGCTTTCATAACTTACCCAGGGTTATAATATATGGCATACCCCTACAGTATAACAATCTATATTGCCAGTAGTATAAGACTATCAATGCATCTGTAATGTCAATATGTTGAATGTTTAGTTTACCTACGTATGAGAAACACCGTCTTTACACCTTGACACATCTTTGAAGACAGTTTTCATTCTTGACCACGAAACTTAAATTTGTACAAACGACGTTTTAGAGTTGCTGGATCTCCAAACAAATACATATTCTTTTTATGAAGCCCTGCAGCGCCAGTTCGATAATTGCATACGTTACTCGTGTTTTTTTTTTTCTTCGGCAGACATTGACTTTGACCAACGATGCACGTAAATCGTCCACCGTGGGAGAGATTGTGAACGTCATGGCGGAAGATGCCCAGCGTTTGATGGATGTGTGCACGTACATTAACATGGTGTGGTCTTCACCCCTACAGCTCATTCTCTCCCTCTACTTCCTGTGGCAGACCCTGGGACCTTCAGTTTTAGCAGGACTGGCCGTCCTGCTGCTGATGATACCGATAAATGGAGTCATCGCGAAAAAGACTAAAGGAATGGAGGTAAATGAATCTCTGACAAAATCTAATACGGAACATTTCGACGCTTGGTATTCCTATCATGTATAATTACAAAATCGTGAGAATTCGTATACTTACAAAATCGTGAGAATTTGTTGTTCGCGTGTCGGTGTCATACACGTCATGCCTATTATTTCTACAGACTTGGTAAGACAGATCGACAGCAAGTCCTCAAGATAGAAGATTTATGTCAATATTCTACAGAAAGAATGCTAAGCATTAATCGCACCAAAAGCCATTGTTTAAAATGTTGAAGTGCAATACAGAGACACTGATAGTACAGGTCATTTTGCTTAGGTTGTCCCGCTCGGAGACCATAGGTCGCGATCGGATACAACACATTTTCCCGTCCAAGCACTTGCTAGCATTCTCGTTTGTGGGTCTCGTTTTCAAAGATTTCCGAATGATGCTATTTTTAGAGTATGCACTTGACCATGCATACTCTCAGCGTAACTTTTTCATCACTCCAAACGTTCAAAATGCGACGTTCTTTTACTTGAATGTGCAGAAGCAGAAAATGGAACACAAGGACTCCCGGATCAAACTCATGAATGAAATCCTCAACGGCATCAAGATATTGAAACTCTATGCCTGGGAAGAGTCCTTCATGAAGAAAATTCTGGGCATTCGTGATAAAGAACTGAAAATTATGAAATCAACTTCTAATATGTACGCTGTCACCCATCTCCTATGGCACTGTGCACCAGCCTTTGTAAGTGTTACCTAATATCTCACCTATCTTTTTGTCTTCAATGTAGCTATATCAGCTTCCCTTGAAGGTTCATAACTTTATACAGTGCTTTGGATTTTCTGATTAACCAGTTGCGTCCACAAATTAAGCAGACTTTGTATTTACAAACAATGGAATAGAAAATAATCGAATTAAGAAGAAGGCAATCGGAGTGGTAATGAGCAGTTATCGTGAAAGATATTATGTACAAATCGGAGCTAACATACTCACAATTAATCAAACATTAAAATAAACGGTTTATTCATTGGACAGTAATCTAAACAACCCGTGTTACAAACAAATGTTGGCGAATAAAGCCATTTCACCGTGTTAAAGACCGTCCTTAAACCTTAGCTATAATTAAAATATTAGCATTTGGAAATGTTTCTTCAAGTCAAGCTTGTAGTACAATCGTAATATGGTGCAATGAAAGGTTAAATGCGACTTATTTTCCCGCCCTTTACAGGTTTCCCTGGCAACGTTTGGAGTATACGTCAGCATCAGCGCAGACAACGTACTGGACGCAGAGAAAGTCTTTGTGTCCATGTCACTATTCCATATTCTCCGTTTTCCGCTTAATTCGTTGCCATTTGTAATCAGAGGCTTGGTTGAGGTGAGTATCTTTACAGCTGGCCTTCCTTTTCAAAACACAATGGCTATAAATTTTGAAAAAAAAAACCATTTCACTTTTTCTGGAAAACAGTTCGTTATTCCTCTTCTTTAGGATTCCATCAGCTGTATCATTTTGATTATTTATGGATTGTTTTGTATCTAAAATGCAGGTCTTTTTCCATCTCCCAAAATTATGTCGAACTGCTCAGTGTTCAAAATATCAACTCAGAAATTAGTGTGGACTTGAATTCATTTGTCAGCACAGAGCAAACCATACATTGCATTTGCAAGACTTGTACTGTGTAATTCAAGATACTTTAGGGAAAGGAATATGAGATTTTATTGTGTCCTGATAGGTGCAATCTTCAAACGACGCTTTAAATTTATATTAAAAGTACTGTTTCGCGATGTCTTTTATGTTGACAAACAAATCTAAATATATCCTATTCACAACACAGTTATCTATTGCTTCAATGTATGGTTCTGCACGCTAGCGTTACCATTAACTTGATATTGTTCCGTTGATTTCAGACACACGTATCTTTGAATCGCATTCAGAAATTCCTTAAGAATAAGGATTTGGATCCAAGTAATGTCGTACGCAGTAACAAAGAAGGTAACGGGCCAGTCTCTCTCTCTCTCTCATTCTCTCTCTCTCTCTCTCTCTCTCTCTCTCTCAAATTATTGTGAAAGGGACTGTTGCGTTGAATGTTTGCTCTCAAAGTGCATATAGCACATAGTCGACATCGCTCTGATATAGACTGACGATGACGTCACAATCCCTACTACCTACTCAGTACTGCTGGCTTCACCACAATGCGCAATACTGTACATTTGTCTGATGTGCCGAGCATGGTTAGTTTTCTCAGAGCGCCATCACTGCACTGATTGTAGTTTTTTTTAGGTGCTTGCCAACTTCCAACAAAATTTTTGGTCTCTGACCGACCAGAAAAACCGACGCTTTAAAGCACACGGCAGATAATGATTACAAAAACATTTTGGATGCATTAGCGAGTATAAAAGTTTGTCTAAAATACTATCATATGTGCTCTCAACGGGGTTTCATATATTTTGTTCGGATTCATACTCTCCATATCTAGAACGCATGCCATTAATTTCATTTTTCACCTTTTCCATTTTAGGCAAAGCAATCACGGTGCAAAGAGGCGTCTTCAGCTGGGGCAAGAAAGAGGAGCCAACCTTGAAAGAGTAAGTCAGCATCTTTTGACAGTCCAACTTTTCTTACAGGACGTTGAGAGTTAGAGTCAAAGTGTTCATCGTAAATTTGGCTGTAGTCAGGACTTCCATACTCTTCAGGTTATCCAGTGAATCGAAGCTTTATTTCATCACGTGGTAAACCGTCGTTGACGTCTTTTGTGTTTCTTATTATTCCATAGTATTGATTTGGATATAGACGAAGGATCCATAGTCGCTGTGGTAGGACATGTTGGAGCCGGGAAATCCTCACTGATATCAGCGTTCCTGGGTGACATGGAAAAGCAGGAAGGACAGGTGTCTTTGAAGGTCTGTTAAATTTTTCACCCGTCAAATGACATTGTCTGACAAATTATTACATTAAGTGCTCTCATTTCCCTATCGTGCAATCGCTCCCCCTGATCACTAAATATGGATTCGAAGTACTACTTAGAATAAATGAATATTCTTGCATGTGCTTGTGAATATTCATTTATTCTAATTAGTATATCCATATTTGGTGATCGGGGCGTGACAATGCTGATGAAATGTACACGTTCATTTGTTACAAGTATGCTCACTTATTCTGGTTCCCTGGTGACAGTAAACTTCTTGAATCTTTTGTAATTTAAAGTGGTTTTGTCTCACATCTTGTGCAACAACTTTGTCCTGTTGTCATCAAGATTTTTGATCATAACATCTTGTTTGGCATTTTGTTTTACCCAGGGGTCCGTTGCATATGTTCCACAGCAGGCATGGATACAGAATGCCACGTTGCGGGAAAACATCGCATTCGGACACCAACTGGATGTCGAGAAATACGACGATGTCGTG
The DNA here is from genome assembly GCF_041260155.1 of Ptychodera flava. NCBI lineage: Eukaryota > Metazoa > Hemichordata > Enteropneusta > Ptychoderidae > Ptychodera > Ptychodera flava. The sequence continues at coordinate 14,325,541 of NC_091942.1, read as the reverse complement.
GAAGCCTGTGCTCTTGGACCAGACCTCAGGATGTTGCCAGGTGGAAACTCGACTGAAATCGGTGAAAAGGTGAGTTTTGCTCTAGCCTTTATGATACATATGAGTGCAACAGTAGTGCACAGTCCACTGCGTCCAGAGAAAAAAAAGTGGTAGTTAATCAGCGAATTTTCTCAAATTTACCAATTTAAAGTTCACCAATATTGGCAATTTAAAATTGAATTTTCGCCATCTCTAAATACGGCTGTGACAGTTGGAACAAACCAAATTATTTGAACAACTGGTAAAATGAATCCTAATGAGCTGAAGGACTAAATTAATGGAGAATTACAAGATTTTGAATTCGAATATCTGTCTCCGATCAAGGCGCATTCTGTCTTGGTTGAAAACTAGCCTGGTACCTGACTTGAATTTCCATATTCCATCTTTTCACAGGGTATCAACTTGAGTGGAGGACAGAAGCAACGTGTAAGTCTAGCACGGGCAGTCTACTCCAATTCTGATGTGTATTTTTTAGATGATCCTCTGAGTGCTGTAGATGCTCATGTTGGCAAACACATCTTTGATAATGTGTTAGGTCCAGATGGCCTACTCAAGAACAAGGTGTGTAGCAGCAAAATTCATCCATTGGTCTTTACCGGTTGTTTGGAATCTACTGTTAACGTTGTCCTGAAAAATACCTTACATTAATCGGCAGGGTTTCTTGCTTATGAATGAAATGGAGAAATGAAAATTTCCACACTTTGTTACTTTAATATCAGACAATGTATTAAAGCTCGGGAGAAAGTTGTTTATCAGTTTTATCTGAAAGCAAATTAACTGATTTGATAAACATTTCCATGGAAAACAAAGGGTAAATATCATGTAAATACTCATTGTCAACGAGGACTAATGCGAGAACCATGGATTAAGGACTGCCCCTTTAAGATAGGCTTTTGAAATGAAGTACGGGTCGGGTATAAATTACTTCAAACTTTCGTCATGTTTTCCGAAATGTTATGAATGATTTTTTTCGTTCGTGGAGTTTACTCACAAGATGCTCAAAGTTGTTACATCGGAGAGATCCTGTCTTCACACGATGGGTTTAATTTTGATAAATAAATGTTCGGCTAACTTTAAAGAATTGACCATGCATAAACTCAAAGAGTGCAACATATCTAGACTCCAGGATCGGTTGCACTAGATATTTGTGTGTAACAATCTATGATTTCCATTACCCGACAGACACGAATCTTGGTAACCCATGGCATAACTTTCCTGCCACGTGTGGACAAAATCATCGTGATGGTTGGAGGCAGAATCACAGAAACGGGTTCCTTCCAGGAACTCTTAGATCGGAATGGTGCTTTCGCAGAATTCTTGCGTAGCTACAGCGCTGATGCCGGTGAGAGCAATGAAGGTGTGTTACCTTTGTTTTTTGACAATGGACCTAAACCGTTTGCTTTTAATCATTTGCGAACTGTAATGTACTCAGTTGACCCAAGACCCGTTGGCAAATACGAGTCTACTAAAATTGTTCGGGATGTGTCAAGACCGTGGCTGTCGTTTGTTGGATATATATGAGTATAACAAACCTGACTAATCATGGAATTATTGATCGATACTGATGCATACATTTCTATTTTCACCTTATTAGACGACAAAACCCCATCTACTGGATCAGTTGACAAAGACGGTGGACAAACTAAACAGAAACACAAATCGTAAGTAAAATGTCTTAATTTCAACTATTTGGGTTGGGGAAGGCTCGCCGTTTCATTAGGCACGGTTGTTAATGCCCCATTTGCATTTTGCTTAGAAAAACATACCATCCAATCGTCGGAGAGATGTTTTTGATTCTCGTTATTAAGTCTCCTGAAAATATCACTGTTTCAATCCTTGGAGATGGATTTGATCGATCGTTCACAGTTTTTCAATTTGTTAACTCACTGGCGGCGGCTACATATAACTTGACAGTCGAAAATAATTTAGCTGAAAAATATAATTCAAAGAGCTCAGTCACCGATGGCAGTGCTTGTATTTAGCAGGATAGCAGGCCGTGACAGCGAGACGGACGCGGCAACATTCAACAAGCACAGCGAAGAGAAAGAGAAATCGCGGTCGAACAAGTGTGACGCAGAGGACGAGGAGAAAAAGAAACTCATAGAAGAAGAGAAATCAGAAACTGGCAGGGTAAGTATGATCCAGCCTGCTTTCTAGGTTGTTTGAAATCGTATACTGTGCCTTGCAGAGAGACGTACTACACCAATTCCGTACCCAATGGCAGTACAATATTGTTACAACAGCTTACAACAGCAGAGAAACGTCAGAAACGGCGAAGAAGTATACGTTTAACTTACTTTTCATAGTCTCTACCTAAAAAATAGTCGCAATGCTCATTGGAAGAAAAAACAGCATTTTGATATAAAAATGTGAACATTGATCATTGATTGTTCGATTGATCATCTCCTATGTGTACTTGTAATCTCGCATGTTTGTACAATGGATGCATATGTAGTTCCCAATCTGTATCAGCATGGTACGTACAGGCTATACTGAAAGCATACCCTCTCTGTTCAGTGCTTCGTGTCTTTATACCTAATACCCGAATGTTTTGACTCTCTCTGTACATGCAGGTGTCGCTATCCGTTATTTTGACGTATCTCAAGTCCATGGGCGTGTGCCTGCCCTTCATGCTATGCTGCATGCACGTGGTATGGAAAGTGGTCGACGTCACATCGGACTTCTGGTTGACCCGATGGAGCGAGGAACCATCCGTCAATGGAACGCAGGATCTCAGTGTTCGTGACAAGTACCTCGGTGTTTACGGCCTTTTAGCTATGACGGACGGTATGGCATTGGGATTATATATATATTTTATGTTTTGACTCTGTATGCATGTTGGTATTGTTTAAAGAAACGGGTGGATGGATTGATAGAGGGATGCAACGATGGGTGAATGGAAGGGTTGCTATATAGATAGGTAGACAGAAAGACAGACAGGAACTAGATAGATAGATAGATAGACAGACAGATAGATAGATAGATAGATAGATAGATAACACAAAACTCATGGCATAAAATTTGTTCAGTTCAAACTGCATTGAATATTTTCCACGAAAGGAAATTTTTTGTGAAAAGCCGATAGCATGAAGCAAAATAAACAAAAATGTAGGCAAGGCTTTTGTATTATTTGGCAATATCCTAGCTTATTGTAACGTAAACATATCAACAGAGAAGCAAAGGCTTGTCAGACAATTTAACAAAGTGAGACTTGTTCGTCTCTAGCGTACATTGAACCCACTTGAGGATTGCCGTGTCGTTGCGTGTTTATTGACATTTGCGTTCGTGATTTTTTTTCCAGGCACGTTGCAGTTGATAACATCATTCATGATCGCAAGAGCAACACTAAAGTCATCCACGTTTCTCCACATGAAAATGCTGAAGAACATTCTGCGTTGTCCCATGTCATTCTTCGACGTCACACCGCTCGGACGAGTGGTGAACCGCTTCGCCAAGGACATCGGCACCATCGATACGAGACTCTCGCATATCTGTATGGGAACCTGGGCATCCGTCCTGGCGACTGGTACATCGGCCCTGGTGGTATCCATCAACACGCCGATGTTTGCAGTGGTCGTCATACCAGTTGCGGTGGCATATGTTCTTTTGCAGGTACACTACAGGCAAATTTACTTTTCAAGATGCGCCAGACCCCTGGCTATACCTTTTCGATCTCGAAGCTAATCATATTTATGTGGATTGCCAATTTTGGCTAACTCAATGGCAATGACTTCGAAACACAATTTTTCGGATAATTTCTGTCTCCCATATTATTGTGTCAATAACAAAAGTTTTCACACCTTTCTCTATGTGAGGCGCCCTCAGTGATGTCTCTACGCAAGTAACAGATAACTTCTCTCACTCTTTTATGAAGAGAATTGGATAAATACTATCCGAGATAATGTAGTTTAAAGTTTGATTAAGTTTCCTACAAAACATTGAATCCCATTGAAATCGATTTTTTCCTTTTCCGAAATAATGGTGATTCAAATGGTTCGTCGTAATTGACAAAGCAATATATATTGGTACTAAAGAGCAGGGTGGCGGCAACTGCCCCTAATACCATGTTATATGAAATGTGTTTCGCCTGACAGCAATCTTCTCAACTTCTTCCCTTTCGACAGAGGATTTTCATCGCCACATCGCGACAGCTGCGGCGCTTGGAGTCAGTGGCTCGCTCACCTATCTTCTCCCACTGTTCCGAGAGTGTCATCGGAGTGAGTACAATCCGAGCGTACGGCCAACAGGAGAGGTTCATCAGCGACAACGAGAGAAAGATTGACGACCATCAAGTCATGAACTACGCAAACATCTGCTCTCACAAGTACGTTAATAATGAATCACGTAAAATGATTTAAGCCTAAATATCTCCATTTATTAATGTTTATTAACTGTCTTGTCAAATTATTCAGCAAATACATCCACATTCTGAAATTGATCACTGATGATGAAAAACGCAAATGAACCAAACATTTGCAGTAAAACTTCTTTGGGTACTTTATACAGAGGGAAACTTTCTGCGATATCAGTTCGAGTTGCCGTCAACAGTGCCTGAGGTAATATATTTGTAAATTCAATTTTATGTCATCTTTTGTGCAGATGGAAGGCCTTGCGTCTTCAGTTACTTGGAAACGGCGTGGTGTTCTTTGGTGCTTTGTTTGCTGTGATGGCCAGAGATTACCTAAGTGGTGGAATAGTCGCCCTGTCTATAACCAATGCCATGGGGGTAGGTACATTTCACCAACATGCCACAGGCGGCGCCTTGGATTTTTGATTTTAACGATTAGTTCCCCTTACAAAACAATGTTGATATCACTTGATCCATTTCAAACAAAAAAATCATAAAATCAACAGTAACAAAATACACAAATCAAAAAAGATCGCTTATATGTATCCATAATAATTAAGAATGTTCAAGTCAGTATCAGATAAGATTGTCATTATGGACTGAAAATTATCAGAACTCTAGTGACCTTAATAGGTTCAAAATGGGAACACCGGTATGGCTTGTCTGAATTACACAGTTAAACCCTCCCCAGATTAATGTTGGGATACATCGTTCTGATTGGCTAGACAAAAGTCCTTTGCTGTGCCAGTCGTAGGTTCTGGGATCGCACCGTCTTCAAGGTATTTTACGAGAGGTTTAGAAAGGCACATAGTATGATATGACGCGTGTATTCCATTTGATATATGATTATAACAAGTTACTACAATTCTGTGAAATTTTTGAACTATATCCGTATTTTTCCCCTTTCTTGTTACAGATATCACACTGCCTTCACTGGATGGTTAATGAAGTAAGCGAGATGGAAACCAATTTTATCTCCATGGAAAGGGTTAAGGAATATTCCGAAGTGCCAACAGAGGTGAGTACGAGGTCAACACAGATGAATAGATAATCGTATACATGGAAATTTGATTCGACTGTGAATCAAGCTGGCTAGCTATGAATGTGAAGTAGTCACATAGTTCATTGCACAAGCACCAGCGCATAACAAATATGCAGAGCATAACAAATATGACTGCCAAAATTTGACGTATTGTCTTTTCACCACGGCACTGAATTTGAATTTGAGAGGGGGATAAAGAACAACCCTTGACCATGCAGGTTTATCTTTGACAACTTTCAGAACGGTGGCAAACAATTTGATCTTCGCCCAGAGTGTTTGCTTTCGATAGCTTTATACCGCAATCATTTGTAGCGTCCTTGTTCTGAACCATTTTACAACAATTCCGGCAAAATTTTTACATATTGAGTAATCCAACTCTGAGATTGTCTACAATACATGCCCCCACCAATTTACGACTCTGAAAGTAGCCATAAGTACAATCCGTTTGCAAAATTCGAACCATACCTATACTGGGCAAAAGCTACCAGGAAACCACTATTACACTGCTATTAATACAGTGTAGCATCACTTGTCGGCTACAGCTCCTTTGCAAAGAGCAGAAGAGTCACTGGATTTCCTTTCGTACCAATGGGTCGGAAGGGACATACACGTGATGTACAAGAAACTTTGCCCTGATAAATGTGCATCGTTACGCGTTGTGACTCTCTATGGTTTTTACAATGTGTTTTCAGGCAGAAGCTATTGTACCAGATAACAGACCAAGTGAAAACTGGCCCGAGACTGGTAAAGTTGACTTCATAAACTACAGTACACGTTACCGAGAGGGTCTAGACCTTGTGATAAAGGACATCAACTTCTCAGTACAGCCTGGTGAAAAAGTAAGAATCTTAACTTTAAACTCAAGACTAGTTGTCGCTTTTGTTAGACCCTCCCCCATATTTTCAAATTTGTTAATTTAGCTTAAAAACAATTTAAAAATGGTCAAATTCCAATGACATGCGTAAACCTCTTTATTGTTAGAAGTGAAACCGAGACGAGTTTAATATTATCTGGAAGCCATGTTAATGCAAATGAAAATACTGAAGTCGTGATATTACACAATTCGTTATATCACTTTATGACGTTGCTTGATAGCATTGATAAACTTTTGCTCCGAAAATGAAAAAATTAACCTAACATGTCCATCTTTTACTGGAATGGAAAGCGACAGATCGACGTCGCCTAACAAGAGTGGATTCGCTTTTTGTTTGTATACGTGTATTGCTTCTACACGTTTTGCAATCCCTGCACGGTCATTGTGGTGAACGATAACATGGAAAAGTTAAACACGTGATGAGGTGTGTTATGGTGAAGCACCAATAGCGTTGATCGCCGTAGATCTCACTTTAATATTATCCCTTTTTTGCCAGATTGGTATTGTAGGTCGCACTGGTGCTGGCAAATCCTCGCTTACCCTGGCACTGTTCAGGATAATAGAAGCAGCGGGTGGTTCGATCGTGATAGACGGCGTCGATATCAGCATGATTGGACTGCAGGACCTGAGATCTCGTTTATCCATCATTCCGCAGGTCAGAGAAACGCTTTGGTTGAAGTTTTACACTCTTGTTTCAGACATTAGGAATTATAACTGATGCACATTACATTTGTCACGTCAAAGTCACATCAAATAAACCATGATAGTATTGTTTAGCCTATCTAGTCTTAACCATATCATAGTCATAATAGCCGTATCACAGGGTATCATAGTCGATATTTCCTATATGAATCGAATATTAAATATCAGATATATCAAATATGAATCTATTTATAATAATATAATACACCTGTCTTACGTACTTTTGCAATGTTCTTGACAATTTAAACCCTGATTAAGGCTTAAAAATTTCAGAAATTCAAGGACGAAAACGTCTCCAATCTTAAAATGTCACTTTCATTAATCCGATTACAGGACCCTGTTCTGTTTGCCGGGTCTTTGCGGATGAATCTAGATCCCTTTGATCAGTACTCGAATGAGGAGGTCTGGAAAGCTCTAGAGTTGTCCCACCTGTCTGACTTTGTATCAGGCCTTGCTGATGGACTCGACTACGAGTGCTCTGAAGGAGGTGAAAATCTCAGGTAAGTAATGGTCACAGCCAAACGTATGCGAGTGATGCAGCGCAGTCAGGTTGCTGGATTGTACCTACAATGTATGTTCTGACACAGAGTAACATCATAGTCAGAGTGGCAACAGCTATTGTTTAAGGCGTGAAGCGGTTACGTAAGCAATCCATGTTTGCCTCGCCTCACGAAGCTCTTGGCTCTCTTTTCCGAAGAGTGCCGACCGTGCACCCTTCGGTAATTTTCGGATTTTCACCAATTGTTAAGCGAAAGTATGTTCGACAAAGTTTGTGTTGTTGTTGTCGTGTGGTTCTGATCGGAATTGATGTGCTGGCAAAAACGGAGTGTTTTGAGCTTCAGGAAAGTGGGTTTTACCGTTTTAAAAATTCCTCTCATATTTTATGAATATATAATGAGTGTGTTTGAACCAAATTTGAAAGTCTTTAATCGATACTGTCTGGTTTTACTCAATGGTTTACGGTCAGTCATACCGTCTTTTACACGTGCGTCAAGAAAGGACATGTTTATGAAACTGCTGGCGTGTTATGTTTTGATTGGCGTGAAGCAGTGTTTCTGGCCTGAGAGCTCACAAAGTAACTATGGTTGCTACGCGACTGGCAGTACGATGCCATCTCGTCGTATGTTTCGCATAATCTCGTGTAATTATCAACCACAAACAAAGCCTCCAAAAAGTTTAACACCTTTGAAGCTCATTTTAATATGAAAAGCCAATAATCTACCGAGACGACCATGGAACAAAAGGCATGCAAGTGTTGCCACTCTGTCCATGGTACTCTGTGGTTCTGATAACCAAGACATGTTCTCACGATTAGAGTGCCCTTCTCTTCTTAGAGCCTAATATTTATTCTACGCGAATATATTTAAAGTAGTCAAATCAGTGTAATGGCAAGTGACACTTATTGTAATAATATTACACCGCAAGCAATTTTTGTCAAGATAGGTTTCAATAAAAGTATATTGGATTTAGCATTAGGTATGACTTTTACTACATGTTTGTTCTGACTTTACAGAAAACCCCAAAAACTGAATATAGTCTCTGTTTGTCTGTATCAATTGATATACGTCTTGTATTATAGAAATCGTAGTCGTGCGTGTGTTTCTGGTAAAGCAAAAGGCAAAACTTTAATACCAAATAGTTACTCTCTGCAAGACACCGCCCATTTCAACACCAGCGTGTAATTCCTCTGACATGACCTCGTGCATCCTATATTTCAGCGTGGGCCAGCGTCAGTTGATCTGCCTTGCTCGAGCCTTGCTGCGGAAAAGTAGAATCTTGGTCTTAGATGAAGCCACTGCTGCCGTGGATCTGGAAACGGATGATCTGATACAAGCCACAATCCGCACACAGTTTGCTGACCGTACCATATTTACTATTGCCCATCGGCTGAATACAATCATGGACAGTACCAGGTAAGACCTTTGTTGATTGCTTAATTTTACAGAAGTTCCTGAAAGACTAGTGTTGATTGGCTCAATTTAACGGAAGTTTCTGTATGAATCTTATTGTTGGTTGGTTCAGTTTTTCAGAAGTGTCCGCATCGTCGATTGTTTATGGTGATTTCAGTCGTAAATAGTGTTGCCTACGTGACCGGCAACTTCAACGCAAGAGCATGAGCATTCTCAAAATCAACGAACAATTTTTATTTCGTTTTCCATGTGATAATAAAAGGTGACTTGTTCAAAGAAAAGTTGGGTTGTCATTTATAGCGACTCAGAGAGCATTAAAATGATGATCAGAGGATGATCGATTACGGTAGCTATGACCCTAATCCTCAAGATATTCCCATGTATCTTTAACAAAATCGTCGCAGAAAACGGCCTTTTACCAAGTGCAGATTATATAATCTCATGCATTCCTGACAAGCTGTGGTTTTTCTTACTTCTTCCTTCAGGGTACTCGTGCTGGACAAAGGAACTGTCGCAGAGTTTGACTCGCCTAGCAATTTACTGAAATCTCAGGGAATATTTCATAGCATGGCAACGGAAGCTGGGCTGGCAACGTAGCTGTACTATACCACCGATATTATTCCACAGTCTGCCAGAGTGGAAAAAGGTTTAATGTGTTCTTACATTCGCCAGTTTTGCCCAAACAAATATCAAATCGGTCCTGAAATCCTGTAACCATCGATTACCCCTCGAAAGCCCAACGGAGATTCACCCTGATCTCTGGAAAGCGAAATTCACGTGACTCTGTATGTGGGTAGAGGGAGTGTGGTCTCTGCTTCCCAGTACTTACACATGTCAGGGGATGTACAGGCAATCGAAAACACTTGCCCGCGACTCCTCAGCAATGTACTTGAGCAATTTACCTATAATTTTTATTTCTTAAAGATGATGTATGGCGTAAGTTGTAAATATATGTATATATATTGCAGAATGCTAAATTTTAAATAGAACGTGCAACAGTAATTTTTAAAATCTATTTGAGATGTTTATACCGCCGAAAAATACAGGGTTCATAGCGGTGATATTGTTTACGAAAACTGGAAATCTCCGTTTGAATTGTGGTGCTACTTCTTAAGACGGTTACTGAGTGAGATTGGGATTTTAGATTTTTGCTGATCAAGTACGTGTTCTTATATTACATTATTGTGCTACTTATTTATACGTTGAAATAAGTGTATTTATACATGAAATATGTGGACTTTTAAAAGTAAACCAAAAGGTAATGTATTCTGAGCCATCTCTCGGTCTGTCCTGACTCTGTCTAAACTGAGAACGAGCAAAAATATGTACTTCACATACGTGCATAGCATTTTGTTTAGCATAACGATCCAGTATGGCTTCCGGTTCATGTTGCCTTTGACACGGCGCCAAAATGTGTTGCATGTTACTGAAATAGCAGCAGCCAATACTGTCATCCATAATATCCGATAGCTGATTTGAAAGAACGGATTTTTGAAACAGTATTTGTTTTAAATTTATTTATCCAGCATATTTTACCTCATGACTTCCTTGTCTAAAATGCTTTCTTTATGCAAATCGTGCACAGATTGAAATACGGCCTATGAATGGTTTGAGCTCTGTACGGTGAGAGAATTTAGTAGGTTTGAAAGGAACGTAAACTCTCAGCAACTCAGGTTGATTTACATGTCATTATTTCTAGAACTTATGCATTTACATATTTATACAATTGTGCAGTGACTTTCCCCACGTTCATTTTTTTAAGAATGTCTAATATACGAATAAAATTGAGCAGAAAATTCAACAATTTATATGTTGATTCTCTTCTTTTCTCATCGGACCGTGGAATAAGCAAACATCTGTCGCGGGTTTGTTAAGAATCGTGTGTGAAAGTGTATATACCGGTATTTCTAAACAGCGTAGGGCCATGAAATAGTCATATCCTTTTACTATAAGTCATAACCGTTGGTACACATCATGATCCGCACTCCAGGAAATAGCGGAGCACTGGTATACGGCTTACAGACTGCCATACACGCAGATAACTCGGCGTTACAGAGGCGTATCAACAATTCTGGCTAGTGTCTAAAGATTCTTTCATGTTAGAAAAATTCGTTCTTCAATTTTCACAAAACGATGATGCATACTATAGGGTTATTCACAAAATACGGCCCTGTATGGACGAGGGCTCAGTGAGTGACGTATTGGACGAGCCGAAGGCGAGTCCAATACGTCACTCACTGAGCCCGAGTCCATACAGGGCCGTATTTTGTGTATAACCCTATTATTATACACCTCGCTCCATTAATCGTTCGTATAAACTAATTCTATGGTAAAATTTGAGGGATGCGGCACGCGCGATATGAGTGAAACGCGCGCGATTGTTGCGTTGGCACGAAGCCAATTAATTTTCAGTGCAGTACAAGCAAACATCGCTGAATGTTTTCAATTTAATAAGTTTTTTAAAATAAAAATCGATTGCATTTAGACTCAGTTTTGTGTTTAGCGTGTTTTAAACCTTATACTACGAATACATTTTGGTGGAAGTTGTTATTATATCTATAACTCAACGTAAATAGTTTGTTTACATCCGATAATCGCTAGGTCAAACAGGCGCGTCGCGCGTCTCCCGTATTCGGGACTCCGCGTACTATACAAAATACGGAAAGTTATTGGACGGTCAAACTCCCATAGGTTACGGCAGTAGGTGTATAATACTATAGCTTATTAAAGCTATAAATATAATCTTTCACATTTGGTTTTTGATAACAAAAACGGTTGTCATGTGCCGTAAATTATCGATTAGTCTTGTTCTTAATTTCTTTCTAAAAAGTTTAGTTAATCATCCAATATTGGCAAGTTGTGGCCCCATGAAGAGAAAGCACTACTACTCGGGGTGTACACAGTTGATCATGAGTTATACCATAACACAGGCGCGTCAACATTTCTGCCTCATGCTATATAGTGAGATACCTTCATTTAGAGAATGAAGTTCACGATATTTTTACCAAATCATGATACCTATCAAACTAAAAAAATCCCTTAGTGTTCCTGTCTTGAATTTTGATGAAAATTACAATTATCCTTTGCGGTCAATAGGATTATAAAATGCGGCACTCTGACTACTCCACTAGACTGTAAAATACAGTCGTGTGCGGGCGCTCCTCACCTCCGCCCTTGAACATTGCTTTACAGTCTGACTACTCCACTTGTTCAATGAAAAACACACACTGGCGAAGCAATGTTATGGTGGTACAAACAAGTATATGGAGATAAAGGTATGCATCGGAGTACACACATTTCACTGTTCTTTTCTTTTAGAATGGGGTCCTTTTGAGTTTCTGTGTTTCACCCATTTTTGATAAGTATCTACCTCCATAAGCTATGGCGATACGAAGACGGTTCCATTACTGCCAATTTAGTCAAATAACACACGAATCATGAAAAACGGCTCTTGAAACATGCTGCATAAGTAAAACACAAGTGCAAGACAGACAAACAATTCTCCCAATTTCTGACCACAAAATGACAATGTCATGCCAGTGATGGCATGTCTAGTAGCAACCTACAATCACATGCGGCACTACCCGTATATGCATCATCCATTTCTGATTACTCGCCTTGCCTTCTTGGTAAAAAATGAGTGCCCTGGCCCCCATGACAATGCAATATGAGCTAAGCTGAATATACAGCAATATAATCACAGCTACTTCCTGTATAACAGCATACTTTATTCTTTCTGCAGTCCAAACTAAACTCCATTATTCTTCTCTGTAAACAAAGCTAAACTTGTGACGTAAGGAACAATGTTTGTTCTCCTGGCTATAAAAAGATGGCTTTCAGTATCTTTATTTGAATTTATCTCTGTGATCTGGCTCTGTTTAGCATCTGAATACTCTTCCAAAATACACAATCATTGACAAGTAAGTAAATGTCATACTCTACTTAAATTACACTTTCAAAAGCAGTTTGCATCAGTAATAGAAAATAAAGTCTGACTTTTTTGATTTTTGGCCCATTTTATAAATCTAATAAGCTGTGGTGCTCAGCACCGTTGCAATCTATTTTTTGCATTGTGATAGTTAAGGCAAAATAGAAAAATATATCTGTTTCTGGTAACCAGACTTACCCTAGTAAAACACCTGTCAATCCTACACATTTTTTCACATTTTCAAAAAATTTTGAGTAAATTCTCTAAATTTTAGCCAATTTTATGGGTCTCAGTCCACTAAAAATATATTCCTGTGACATATTTACCTACCCTAATTTTCGAAGGCATGATACCAGAGACAAACATTTTTATTTTTATTTTGCCTAATTCAATTTAATATACTGAAATATTAAATATGCTCAGTAAATAATACACATTCTATATTCATAGATAGATAAAAGCAAAAGCTAAAAACTATTTTTCTTGCAAATTTCTCCTATGTAAAATATATAACTCTCAGATAAACTGTGACATAACAGCCAAACCACTGGTTTGACTGAACTTTGCTTCCATCTAGCTGATGTTGGTGAACTTAAGGACCCACGCCCATTGGCATGGCAACCGGCTTATTGGTATTGTTGGCATGGTGACAGTGAGCCCGGTTGGTTGTTCAGCAGACCAGGTCAGAGGTGTTGGATACCCCAGCATCATGATAGTCGTCTGTTCTGTGGTCTTGGGTGCTCCCAGAAGAAGTTTGTCAGAATTTGGCCAGTCTAAGACAATGCCATAAACTGCATCAGCTTTACTGGTATACCTACATGAAAACAGAAATGTTATAATATTTCCCTTCACTGCCTGACTATTTTAGATTTTGAAATATGACCAAACTTTGAACTTTGAACTCTAGGGTTGCAAATGCCTTGAAAATGAAAGCTTCAAACTTTCGCCGAAACTTTTCCTCCATGAAGCTTTTAAACAATTTTCTTTCATTAACTAAAAATAACAATCAGGGCCATGCACATTTTGGGGTCAGAATAACAAATCAGTTAAAATTTACTGACATCAGAAATTCAAAATGGCTGCCATACCCTGGGTGGGAAAATGAAATTTTCAATTTTCACAAAAAAATGCTGATGACTTCATTTGCTCAACAGGCAAACTGAGTCAAAACAAGTGTTAGACCAGCAAAGTACTGTAACAATTTGATTGTCCAAATGCATGAACTCAAGGCGAATTTTCCCTCAAAGATGCAAATATCTTACAGGGTATGATTCTCTGAAACTTAACTTATCGTGAAAGCTTTAGGATGTAATCCCTAAAATTGACTCTTATTCAGCTTTGTACAGAGTCAAGCTACGTTTTAGACTTGCCCCTAATCTGTGGGCGTATAAATATCAAAACAGAGAGATATGAAGGAATAAAATTCAGAAAAATACTCTGGCAGTCTGTTACAGAGATTGTGGGTTGAACGTGATAGCCAACAGCTACGCCAGCAAGCAACTGCTGCCAAAAAAGCCAACCGACAGGGGCCAGTCTAGCTACATTTAAAAATTTGTTGAAAGATGGTTTCATGTAAGATTTACAGGATTATAATGATTATATGAAAATTATATGAACACCTTACACTTCTATGGTATGAAGATAAATCTCTATTTTTATGTCACATAAAAAATAAAATAATGAGACAGAATTTGGGTTTTTTTGCAGAGAAAGTGAGGTAAAATCTTGCAATTGTCTTCTGAGATAGGCTGAAAGGCAGTGGTCTATCCTGCCCCTGCCATTTTGACCTTTTATAGAATACTGGAAAAGATGTTACATGAATTCCCTTCGCCATGTTTTTTGTTTGACTCTGTTGAGCATGTAGGCTAATATATACACAGAGTCAGGGATGAAGAAAATTTGGATTACAGATGGCAAATATAACAGTATAGGTGGTTAAAAGTAGTGTGTGGACACATTTAACTTGTGTAAAATATACCTATATTTCATTAAACTGATATTTTCACAGCCAGCTAATTTTAGCTGACAGCCATTTGTTTTTGCCGCCTGCTAGCTATTTTCTACATCCCTGAATAGAGTATTTTGATCTTACTTTTGACCAAATTACGACATTTTATTTGAAAGTCTGTCTCTATGGTTACAGACTTACCAAATTCCTGGGGTTACGGTGTCATTCTGATGCGTCCATGGCTTACTGGAGTAAATAGCTTCTCCGTTAACTTTCAACCAACTTCCCATCTGCCGGAGACGTTCTTCAAATATTGGAGCAATGCGGCCATCACTTGTCGGACCGACGTTCATCAGTAGATTTCCCCCACAGCTGTTTTAAGCGAAAGATTGAGTAAGATGGTGAAGAAAAGTCATCATCTTTTGTGATTGATGACATTTTTTCTTTGAAAGTATCTACAGGTAAAAACCATTGTGGCTTTCTTGTGTTGGTCATACTCGTAGGGTGAGGGCAGTGTGATAGTGAAGTGCCATTAATCATGATTCATTATGGTGAAAAACAATGCTGGCAACTTCTCGTATTGGACTAATATTGCCCATGGGTGAAAAGATGGTACGTTTTATTCCCGAGGCTGTGTAACTGGAATGTAGCTAGAAACACCTGATTTTGACAAATATTTTGGACACAGAAAGAGGATACATTTACATCATTACCTGTCTTGAACAGATAAAAATTATCATGTTATTGCCAATGTGGAAGCGAAGTATATAGCATTTACAAAAGTGTAACACAATCTTCAATTTTCAGTGTAGCACTCTAGTATACACATGTTTCAGTGCTAGTGGCACTTGTAATAGAAGTATATTGAAAGCAAAATACAGTCTTGCCATTTTTCATGATTCACACAAGATGTATCATCACACTGCAGTGGCATGCATTGAAAAACTGGAGCCAGGGAGGTCTGCATTGGAAAATCTGAACACTGTACGTTGGTCCGTTACCTGACAGTCTCTGCCAAAATCTGTGTTAAGTTATCCATATCAAGATAGTCTGACAGAAGGGAATTTCTGCGGTAGCCCCAGGAGTGTTTATCGATGGTCATACAGTTTTCCCATTTGTGTTTCTGTAGAACACCTTGAAGAAATATAATGGTGAAAAAATCAAATGTAGTATCAAGAAAAATTTCTGCAAATGTAGTACTTTATAGCATAAGAGGAAATAAAGTGATCAAGTAATTGGTTCTGAGATTTGCAATAATCCTATTTTTGTTGGAGCTATCCTGGTAAGTTCTGCTGTAGACTAAACTTTACTGCTTGATTTTGATAGATCATATGAGATACTATGTAAGCATTTTTCTCAAATCAATATGTTGCCTAATTTTCATTCTTGATTTGATACTAGAACGGATGAAAGTTTCATTGAGGAAAGTTCATGGATAAATTTAAGTCTTTCACTTTAAAGGCATGAACTACCTTAAATGCACTTATCAAAAGAAAAGTACTTGAAATTTGAATATAATGATGTACACACCTGGGTTGTACCTATCGTTGCATGTGTAGTATCCACCATGTTTGCACGTATCCCCTTTACCCCATCTGTCATTTGTGACAACAGTGTCCTTCACAGGACTGCATGAGCAAGAGAAAAGGGAAAAGAATAAATTGTTAAAATTTGTATCAGTTCACCTAAATCAAGGCTGAATAATTCTCTTCTTTTCATATGCTAATATCAGGTCAAAAGTTGAACCAGCTGCAGCAAATTATGAGGGGGTGTTCTTTCAGTATTTCACCTTACTGTTTCCTTCTTTATTCAACTCACAAAATGGCAGAGTCAACATGTTTTATTAGGCCGAACAAAAAATTGTGCTGTTCCGAAAACCAAAACTACCCTATTTTTTACCTGCTGCCTCTAAACTTTTTTGAGCTACGTTTTTACGGAAGCAAAACAAGAAAGAAAAATCCCCATAAAATCACGCGTTTGTTACCTGGCATTTGAGTTTTGCTTGAATGAGGATGTCTTTTATGGTTTTTCCCTTTTATATGTATGATACATTTTTCTGGAAATGTTTCTGGCCAGTGTTTGACCGCCCTGAACCCCTGAAAATGCATATTAAAAAATAAAAATATTTTGGGGAAAAAATTCCTGCCTACCTACCTACCCTATTTTTGAAAACCATGTTTTGGAACAGCACAATTTACTTTTTTGGCCTTATCAAGACAGCCTGCAATCAGTTGTCAAGATGCCATATAGGCAGAAAGAGACAATCACTTTCCCGACAATGTGTTTTATACATGGCTTGGCTGTCAATAAGGGATCTTACAATTTTCAACATCATCTTCCAGAATTAGTATCACTCTAAACTCGATAACAGACTTGCATCATACTATGGAATTACATCTCCTCACCTGTCATTGTAAAGCCAGGCTAAAAATTCTGTGCTGTTCCAGTACGTGTCAGGAGCCTCCCAGTCGCCATCGGACCACACGACTTCTGGTTTGTAAGTGTTGACAATCTCATACATTTGTGGTGTCATTACATCCTGTATGACAAGGCACACAAAATTTTGCTCTTAAAGCTCCATTAGCTGGAACTTTTGATCTGTTTTCCATTATTTTTTTCCACTTTAAAATACAGATTCTAAATCTACTCCAAAAATCACGATGAAATACCAAAAGTCCCAACTTGTCAAGACTGCATGCATGCTAATGTGTCCAATATCATTATAGACGACTCAATATTCAGAGTCTAGACCAGGCTTCATTAATCAACAATAACGTTGCACAGCTTATACAAATGCCTTGTGTTTTCACGGGATGTTCTTTGTACTTTAACGCTATAAGGAGACCAATATAAACATAAGCTTGTTCTGCAGAACAATAATTATAATGAAAGCATTATCAAAAGTTTCCGCCCCTTGAAATGTCAGAAAATCTGTCAAAAAATCTGACTTTTGATATTCAAATTGTGTGGCATGACACAGTTACACTGTTGGTGCTTTTATGAACCCTTTGACTGAAACAACTATGTTCAACTCCAAGGTGTGAACCATGTGACAGATTTTGATAAATTATGGTAGGAAAATGGGGATTCCTATGGTTAAGCTTTTGACATCCCTAATTTCCCTCCTCACTAGTCCAAGTTCACCAAAGGATTTGACATCAAAGTATGGCTGTACAAACTTTGGACATTGACAGGCTTTCATGAATCTACGATTTGTTGGAAAGGAAAGCTTGACCGCACACAAGCATGATAATATTTGAATTTGGTGGAAAACAACAAATAGCAAATATGCTTCAAAATAGATAATAATGTTGGAAAATTTGTGTTAGAAATTAAAATTCTACAGTTAAATATAGGTTAAGATCGCTGTCATATGACTGGATTGAAAAGGAAGCGATGTGATTGGTTGAGATTAGTCAGTCTCTTTTTTCACTTGTTTTACACTAGTAGTTATTATTCTTTAGAAGACAACATGGTCATCTGATGGTTGCCTTTGAATACGATTTGAATACAAATTATTATTCATAATAACTCAACTATAAATGCCTTAATGCTTTGGAATGTCTGAATATCTGAAATAACAGCAATTTATTACCTTCACATAGGTTTGAGTTTGGAAGCCATTTTTCTTGTCTTCCAGGTAGAGTGGATGGAACCATTCAAACAGAGAATAGTAGAGCCCAAACTTTAGACTTGTGTTCTTCCTGATGGAGTTGGCAAGTGCACCTGTGAGATGAACGTAACATTTGGGAAAAAGTGTTGAATTGTATCTCTTTCACCAGATCCATGAATGCTGGTCATTAATACAGAAATCTTTACCACATGTACAAAAGCATTATCCGTGAGACTGTTGAAGAAAAGAACCATAAAGTATAAATAAATAAATCAATAAATAGGAAAGAAGTTACCATTAAAATGCTTATATCTGTCTGAATATTAGTACAAAGGAGAACGCTGAACCAGTAATTTACATAACTAGGATATTTACTCTATGATTCGGTATGCCAGGGTCCACTTTTTAATCTGAATCATGTATTGTTAGTTCATACTTACCAAATAATTCATGTGTAATTTTAGGCAATAATTGAGACTGCATTTTGTGGAAATTTATGTTTTGAAAGTTGATTTGATTCAGTCTATGTGTACTAATTTCTTATTATAATACATGTAAATGATCTTTCCAAAGTAGGTCACTTTTGGGGATAAAAATGTTCATTTGTAACTTTTTACATGTTGGTAATTCAGTCAACATAAACTTTTGAAAAAAACAGCATGTGACTGATCAGGGTAACTACTTGTCGTTATGCTTTAAACAAAATGACTTACCGACTAAATCTCTGTGAGGTCCGGCATCAACCGAATTCCAGTTCCAAGAATATTTGGATCCCCAGTTTGTCCAGCCTTCATGGTGCTTGCTGGTCAAAACCAGGTATCTGAAAAAAGTAAGAAGTGAATCGTGATATTTCTTCACAAGTCTTTGAGTTATAATTTGAGTGATAAACACGATTTGTAGACATTTCATACAATTTATTCTACAAGTGGTTGAAATATTAGCATTTTAATTTTCCTATAACTCATACACGCAACTCGCACTTATAAAGGATTGCAAAGGCACAAGCCTAGGTAGATACACAGTGCACATGGGAGAGGTATTATTCAGAATCAGAGTCCAAAACCACTGCTAATTGGTTTCCTTGAACGTTCAAATTCGTGATTCTCCTGGGACTGTCCGGCTGACCATGTAAGTGTGAACACCACCAATAGGACTGTAAAGCAAACAGCTGTGTGAATGGCCTCTTGGTTGACAATGGCAGTGGTCCAGGGCAGGGGGACATTGAATGTCAATCGGACCACGTCACCATAAGTAATCTGAACTTGTTTATGAGGCCAGTCGATTCCACTGGAAATTCTCCTTGATGTGACGTCCTGAGAGACAACTACCAAGACTGATGGGTGTTTCATGGTCATGAATTGAAACATTATATTTCTATTTCTGTTTAAACTTCTTTATTTATCTCTTTTATTATTTTTAATTACCATTTATCTCTAAATTGGTTTATACAAAAAGATATTGAGGAAGTTTGAT
Source organism: Ptychodera flava (assembly GCF_041260155.1). NCBI lineage: Eukaryota > Metazoa > Hemichordata > Enteropneusta > Ptychoderidae > Ptychodera > Ptychodera flava. The sequence goes on along the minus strand of NC_091942.1, from coordinate 14,305,664 downwards.
GTTATCTGCTCACTGTTTTATTTTGCTCAGAATTCCCCTACTATTAAAATATGCGCCATTCCCATATATGTCTCGTGAACAAAAGAGACATTGTCGTGGCTGGTTGAGATAGTTTAATCATATTTTATTATTTTAGCATTTTACTCAATGAGCATTGCAACAGCAGCTCGTCCTGTGCTGGACTGCTGCATGCCGGGCCTTTTTTCTGCAAACATGGCCATCCTAAAAAATAGAGTTGGCAAACTAAAATAGAATTCGTATATACCAGCAGAAAAGAGGGTACACTTGAAACTTAATGAAGCTAAAACAGCAAAAAGACGCTACGTGCAGAGAGCTATGCATAGGGAGAAATACACCGGCCGGCTACGGTTCAAAGTTCACAGCTGTAGTTCTACAGACTGCAGAGTACATAATACAATATCCATGATACCGGAAATGTCCCGCACCGCAGCATCTACCATTGGCTCACCTGGCTCCCGATGCTTCCAAAATTTCGGCCCATTCGTCGGGATCGAAAAGCTCTGCATGAAACATTGGAGCGAAGTCCGGGTACTCGAAGTCTGGGGCATAGTTGTCGATCATGAATTTTATGTATTCTGCTTGCTTTGCACCTTTCCAGCTCCACCAGAACCATTCTGACCCAAAGCTTGGCACCGAAAACACTCCCCAGTGCATAAATATACCGAACTTGACATCGTCGTACCACGCCGGGAGAGGTCGGCTGTCTAACGACTGCCAGTTTGGTTCGTACTTGGCAGCAATACCGACGAATAGACTGATTAATATCAAAATATCGCGAGTACAAGCCATCCTCGTAGGGTACTCTGTCTATCGTGTAATTCCGATATTGAAGTTGAGGCGTTACCTCACATGATCAGGGTAACGTGACTTTCACGATGCCAGGGGGAACCAGGGGACACCGCCCTCAAGTGTTCGCTGACAGCAATATGAAGTGAAAGGCCCACCTTGGACTCGATACGATCACTGATCATGTTAAAATGCTAATCATGATCGGTCGCGGCACAATGGTGGGGGATTGACCACAGGGTGCTGCAGGCATTATTCATCAAGAAGTTATGAATATGATCAACAAATGTCATGTATTAAACTTTTTTTCATTATACAAGCCTTGCCTGTGTCGGGTGTGTCGGCCTACCTATTACTTAACCCTCGCTACCTCAGTATGGGTGGAGGGACTGTGGTATAGTATTTCCAAGAAAACGGTTTATATATCTTAATTACCGTCTCTAAGGGACTGTTCAAGGGACAAAGTCGCCCATTTTTCGTGAATTTTGTTTGATACGAGATACTATTTATATTGTTTGACATGTTGAAAGATACTAAATGAATGGGTGACCATGCATATATTCGACCCCGGTTTTAGACTAATTAAATGAAACCATCGCGAGAATGAATTAATGGTAATGACCATTAATTCATTTTCGCGATGGTTTCATTTAGGATGTCTAAAACCGGGGTCGAATATATGCATGATCACCCATTCATTTAGCATCTTTCAACATGTCAAACAATATAAATAGTATCTCGTATCAAACAAAATTCATGAAAAAATGGCCGACTTTGTCCCTTTCAGAATTTTCTTCCATTGGGAGGCCGGAGGATGTTCTATTTTCCTGGTGATTTTTTCCATGGACCCCCCCCCAGTAAATTATGGAGAAAATCTAGGCTCCCCTCATATTTCCTAGGTTTTCCCCCATGGTTCCCCCAATATATACATGCATATGCTTACAGACTTAAACAAAAAACATGCAACAATGCTGACTCAGTATTTTTAACATTTTAATACATGAAATGTGTGACATCTTTGTTATTAGATCAGTAGCTTCGTGCATGTTGCTTGTATTGGAAATACTTCAGGTAGAGGACATTTAAGGACCAGAAGTGCAATGAAATAACAAGATTCATTATCCACCATGGCTATTGTTTTCTTTGAAAGGGTCAATTTGCAATCAAGTCATATCAAAATCACGAAGTTTGGGTAACTGAATGTAAATTATCTCAAAAAGTAAATTGAAAGCACCAATTTTTCTGGCCATTTTTTATATTCTCATTCTTCCAGCTACAACAAATGTGATCTGTAGAAAATGACCATATTCTTGGTATTGGGTAGTCCCCCACCTTAAAGGGACATTTGCTGTAACTTTTGGCATTTGTTCTATGTTTTATTTTCTGTGTATCATCAATCGTTTTATATAGAACACCCAATGCTGTATTTAGCAATATACTCGTTGAGGGCGGTACCAGTACCGTTAATACTAGCGACATACATACGTAAATGACCATTGTTATTGTTGACAAATGAATTCTAGTCTGGACTTGATTCGAGATCTCTTTTCAACAATAACAACGCTGACTGCTCACTATATGGTCTGTGTTGACATGAATACTGGACATTTCATGGCGCTTGAGGGAGGAGAACAAGATACTACAGTAGATGCATAAAAAACAACTGTGAATATTACAAAATTTATATACACTTGTGGAGTTTATCTGGACACTTGTGGGGTTTATCTGTCACTCTGGTAGCTACTATGGTTCTCTTTGTCTATAGCTCAGGACTTGTGGGCAAATATTGAATTCATGTGGTTTTTTTCCTTAGTCCCCCTAAAAGATTGTGGTATTTTTGTCTGGTGCCCCTTAATTTTTCTTGGGAGAAATGGGTGGGCCCCCGATAATCCTCCGCCCCCCGAAGTAAATTCTGAACACTCCCTGATCCCCTTCATTAATTTGTTCTGCCGAGCACCATCACCAACGCTGGGGCTTATCGCCCTGACCACGGTCCCTCCACCCATGTGGTGTAGGGACTGTGCGCTGATCAAATTACTCGTTAGCAGCTCATAAAACATAAAACACGCGTCCGTCTTTATACCTGATGACTGCTAACAAGTTAGTTGGCCAGAGCGATAAGCCCCCGCAGAATTGGTAATCGGTAGAACAAATTAGGGAGACTGTTTTCTTTGAAATACTATACAGAGATAGCGAGGGTACGCACACACCCGACACAGGTTAGGCTTGTTTATAGTGAAAAAGTTTATTATAATACATGACATTTATTGATCATATTCATAACTTCTTGACGAATAATACCTGCAATACCCTGTGGATTGAGGCGCCGTGTGAACTGAATATTGATAACAAATATGAAGAAATACATATTGAACCAGCCTAGCGGTTTTGACAGCGATGTCTCCTCTAGGTGACTGGGTACCGTACGTTGTGAGTTCGGTTCCGATCGCGAATTTACTTGATTGGTGTACACGTCGTCGAGTCAAATGCAGGCTATAGATATTGTCGCGCTCGTAGTCAGGGGAATACGAGTTGTAATGCTTTCAGTAACCAAGATGTTGATTGTAGCACCACTTTAGAATTTTATTACGAGATGGCAAACGTAACGTTCCACGTCTCAAATTCCAAGTCGTCAGTACTACAAAGTTAAAATTATATACTTTTCTAAACTTATGTTACTACAAAATTATCGTCATTACACAGTGGTCATCACATGGACATTTTGGTCAGTCTTTGATATTGAACAAGATCACACCATGATATATACATTTCTCGAGTGTTCGCATTGAAACCTTTACCCAATAAATAAAAGTATGACGCTATCTCCATCTCCTCGTACGATTTTGAACCAACCTTCACACGCCTTGGCCACGTGAGGGACGCTTCGAGATAAAATCTCTACAAGGGAGGGCCTTTATACAATTCTGTAAAGTTTCAAATTCTTGAATCTTCTTTTCCTCCTTCTTCCATTCGGTCACAGTCTCTCATGTGACAGTTTCAGTTTCACTCCTTTAGCTATCACGTGTGAATGCTGGATATATAATTTCACCCACAAACAATTACATATCGATTGCTGGCACCTTTGGTCGAATTCTCGAATTTCTAGTATCTTGACGGGGCGGGTGATAACTCAACATGGTACAATCGTATAACATGGTATCGAACCGGAAGAGTCTAAGTGGCTGAGGTCGAAGTGACCTCACTGTTAATTCAGAAATAAAATGCTAACAGAGCAAATTCAAGATCGAAATTTGGTCCAATTTTAATGTAAATGGTCAAGTGAACCGATTAAATTATGAAATTTGCCCATATTTCGACTATCATTCTCTGATTTCTGGGTGAAAAAATGGTTGGCCGAATAATGTCACGGATTGCCACAGATTAAAAATAATCGTGATTTGAAATCGTTGAATTAATCGGAAATTAACACCGCTGAAACAATTCAATAGTCAAAGTAATAGAAAGGACCATTAAATCATGAAATTTACACGAGACATGTTTTTTATGTAACGACAGATTTATAGCATTGACGGTAACATTTTTTGAGATCGACAAAATTGTCATTCAAACTACGAGTAAGTTAACATCGTGAGCCGGCCCTTGGAATATATAAATATATATACTATAGTATTGACAGGCAGGTATGATAGTCCAAAAGCGTTTAGTGCATTAATCTGTATTTAATAACATCACAGAATGTGACATCACCGATCATAAGAAACGTGGTGTTGAAGAACATAATTTTTGAACAGAAGGCTACGGCGACCATTTACTGTAAGTACAAACTTTAGCAAACTTGTGAAACCAACGAATAAAGAGTAACTTCAACTTGGTTTTGTTTACTCTCGTTAAAAAATTAGTCAAATGTCAGGAAAGTATCTGTGCATTTTCGATATGTGTGCAGCGCCAATGTGTGCAAACCGACACTACATCCATCCGAAAGACCATGATCAGTTCTCGACTGCGTAACCCCGCTCTCGTGACAAGTCTGGCCATTTGATGTTTTATTTTGTCGACATTTATTTAATGGTTCACGGTTACCTCTCAATAATGATGTCGATTTCAGGTATCGGGTATGGTCTCTGTCATCACTCTGTTTTACTACGGTCGTGTTCAATATCTGGCCCTTAAAACGCGAACGCTGGTAACATTGCATCTTTTAGCGGGAAAACTTCATAACTGGAGACATCTCACGGCCTGCAGCAAGTCATCACTATCAAACGTTTGTACAATTTTACGTTTTTGCTTACGAATAGACGTATTTCAACGCACAGGCAACTTCGTGCGTAAAATATTGAATGGCAATATGAATTTCATCGTTTAGAAAATCTATGACTTTCAAACTGGTCATACAACCAACAATAAACATGACGGAACAATGATACCGACTTCAAATACTGCGTATTTTTTTCATCGTGACCGCTGGTGAGAGCGACTCGTATATACAACCTGGCTGAGTATTTGGTTTTGAATTTTCAAGCCTTTCGAACACGAAACATTTGGATATCTGAACCTCAACATTAGCTACGCAGCTCGAACGTTATCCTCCGGAACAGAACAGGAACAATTGTCAAAGCCGGATTTCATACTGCAGACAGGACCGGTATTTTCGTGATCAAGTTTGTTATCAGAAGGAACTCGGCAAACCGTATACCGTCATCGCGATCTGGTGCGAGCTAGTCTACTACAGAATAAGTCATCGTTGATGACACAGTCCCCACTTGTTAATGGGTACTTTGATTACAAGTCCTTGGAGAGGATAGAGTCCGGTTCATTAATTGGGTCTGCGATTAAAGATGAGTTGCATGGTGGTGACAACGTAAAACAAATGTGGGCTGCCACCCTAATTACAAAAGGTCATTAAATAAGTCAATTAGTAATTAATCGACAGGATGTTGCCAAACATTTTTGCATTCTATTATAACACTGACAGATTATCACATGTACCACATTTCATAAGCGATACCACTAAGTATCAATGAATTGTATTACAGCACTGTTAGATCAACATCTGAACAAAGTTTAATCAAATTTGATGACATGTTTCTGGACAAATCACTCTAATTAGGAAAGTTCATTAAATATGTAAATTAAAAATTCATTAACATGACACTGCTAAGTGTCATTATTCAATGTTAAAGCAATGTGAGCTCAACATCTGTACCAAGTTTCATGAAATTTGATGAATCGTTTCTCACAATATCAGCCAAATTACGAAAATTCATTAAATATGCAAATCAGCAGTTAACTGACATGATACTACTAATCTTTGCATGCCATAACACCACTGGAAGATCAACATCTGTACCACGTTTCATCAAATTTGATACAGCATTTCTTTACATATCACACTAATTATAAAAGTTCATCATATATGCAAATAAGCAATCAATTGACATGATATTACTTAATGTCTTTGTACAGTATTAGAGTACTGAAAGATCGACACCTGTAGCAAGTTTCATCAAATTTGATGCAGTATTTCTGGACATAGCCCACTAATTAGAGAAGTTCATTAAATATGTAAATTAACAATTTAATTTGAATGAGACTCATGTCTTCATTCAAATGTTAAAGCAATCTGAGCTCAACATCTGTACCAAGTTTCATGAAATTTGATGAACCACTTCTTGACATATCAGCCTAATTACAAAAAAATCATTAAATATGCAAATCGGCAGTTAATTAACATGATACTTCCACATATGTATGCACACCATTACACCACCAAAAGATCAACATCTGTGCCACGGTTTCATCAAATTTGATACAGAAATCTTGACATCACACGAATTATAAAAGTTGATCAAATATGCAAATTACAATCAATCGACATGGTACTACTTAATGTCTTTGCACAGTATTAGAATACTGAAAGATCAACATCTGTAGCAAGTTTCATCAAATTTGATGCAGTGGCTCTGGAATAGCCCACTAATTAGAAAAGTTCATTAAACATGCAAATTAGCAATTAATTCCCAATACACTGCTAAGTGTCTTTGTACACTAATATGAGACTGTGTGCTAAAGATTTGAACCAAGTTTCATCAAATTTGCTGCGGTATTTCTAGACTTATCACCCTAATTACAAAAATTCATCAAATATGCAAATTAGCAATTGATTGATGCAATACTGACTGTGTGCTATCAGAGCTCTGTGTGATGAACATCTTTACAAAGTTTCATGAAATTTAGTGCAGTCGCTTCAGAAACAGAGCTCTCTTTCGAAAAGTCATTGTCAATGACATAGTCCCTGCTTTTTTAATAAAATGTGCGTCACACGGCCATATTTAATCGGATCACAAAAAAATCGACATGCATATGTATGACATAAGGAGTAATGCTTGTAGCAAGTTTGAATGAAATCGCTCCAGGCATCTCTGAGATATCTGTGTGAACGGATGGACGGAAGCACGCACGCACGCAAAGTCCCCACGGTCACCAATAAAAATGAACGAATCACAGCATCTGGTAGATACGTCAAATGTACGCGGACCAATCACAGGATCCAATAGATAAATATGTTAGCCTTGATTGGACAATCGTATTCAAGGGCAGCAACCGGAACTGGCTAAATACTGTGCACGCGAATCGCTCTGAATGTAAGAAATTAAAGTTTTTTGGTACGATTAAAGTAAGACAATGGAGAAATTCAAGTCATGAATTCAACCGGCGATCGATCGCTTTTCAGACACTGTCTATATGTAAACTCACTGAAATGATTTACACGTACAGCGCTGTCGAGTCTGATAGTATATGTACATACTACATGCACAGTAGTTTAACGTGTGGTTTAATGCACAGCGGCTGCTGTGGTATACGCCGTGGCATACCACGGAGGCCCCATACGGTGGCCATTGTGTATCGAACCACACGTAACTGTGTGTGTATGTACCAGCAGCATGCTTGAAATGACACGACTCTGAACGTTACGTCAGCAAAATCGTGCAATGAGAGCACAAAAATGAATTTTAATAATTACAACCTGCTGACTGATAAAATTCTGTGCATTTTAGGAACGCCATCTCGTTTAGCGAGGTCATTGCGATGCAATCGTATTCAGAATGTTTACTTTTTGATGTCAGGGCACGGCATTTAGCGGTACATGTAGGTGATAGCTTGGCAGACTGCATGCTTTGAAAAGTGTCAAGAATGTCGGCATTGTTAAACATGTGTTCCGATAGACACAGCAGAAACACAGTAACTCTGTTGGATTTATATTTATTTATCACGATACTGGATTGTACTCGTGCAGTACAATTTCTATGCAGTAAAGTACATGTCATTGAAACCTGTCCAAAACCAGCCTATCTCAAAAAATGGTCTGGATTCCCCACATGCATTGTGGCCATTAATACCTCCCAATTAAATAACAGAATGATATATTATTCAAATGAAAATATACCCACCTTTTTATCTGTCACGATTACGCGGGGGTAAAATGTCCTTCATGCATCCATGTATGTACAAGATACAGTGGGCACTTGCCACGTGGGGTAAAGTGGGTCGTCAGTAACACTTTTGTTAACAGTTGTTTTGTTAACAGTCGCCCCGTAAATAATGGTACACTCTAATAGTGGCTCCCATTAAAGATGGTACAGTCTAAAAATCGCCCCTATAAATAATGGTACAGTCCAATATTTTATGTCATCGGCTACTTTACAGTGACTTCAGATTCGGATTTTGCTTGAATACCAGACATCAAGAGTAATTATGGATTAAGATTTAGAAAATGTAGCTGTGAATATCCAAAAACTGTGAATCTTTGGCCACAAAATTAAGGTGTTTTGTGAAAATAAGTAGCGTGCATCAAGAGGCAATAGCGTACTATATTTCTGCTCAGTTATGATCGCTTCAAAGACTCTAAAATCACTGATGACATGCCCAAGAACGGACGGAACCTTACCTACTAGTCCCTCGGTTTGCGGGGACTAATAAGCTGTGTTGCTCAGCACCATTGCAATCTATTTTTTGCATCGTGATAGTTAAAACAAAATAGAAAAATATGTCTGTTTCTGGTAACCAGACTTGCCCTAGTAACACACTTGCCAACCTTACACATTTTTTCACATTTCCAAAAAATGTTTGAGTAAATTCTCTAACTTTTAGCGTATTTTATGGGTCTCAGCCAACCAAAAAAATATGCTTTACCTATACCCTAATTTTCGGAGGCATGATACCAGAAACAAACAATTTTTAAAATTTTACCTAATTCATTTCATTATGCTGAAATATTAAGTAAGCTCAGTAAATAATACATATTCTATATTCATAGAAAGATAAAGGCAAAAGCCAAAAACTACTTTTCTTGCAAATATCTCCTACGCGAAATATATAACTCTCAGATAAACTGTGACATAACAGCCAAACCACTGGTTTGATCGAACTTTGCTTCCATCTAGCTGATGTTGGTGAACTTAAGGACCCATGCCCATTGGCATGGCAACTGGCTTATTGGTATTGTTGGCATGGAGACAATAAGCCCAGTGGGTTGTTCGGCAGACCAGGTCAGAGGCGTTGGATACCCAAGCATCATGATAGTCGTCTGTTCCGTGGTCTTGGGTGCTCCGAGAAGAAGTTTGTTAGAATTTGGCCAGTCTAAGACGATGCCATAAACTGCATCAGCTTTACTGGTATACCTACATGAAAACAGAAATGTTATAATATTTCCCTTCACTGCCTGACAATTTAAATTGTGAAATATGACCAAACTTTGAACTTTGAACTTTAGGGCTGCACATGCCTTGAAACTTTAAAGCTTCAAATTTTTACCGAATCTTTTCCTCAATGAAGCTTTGAACAAGTTTCTTTCATAACCAAAAATAACAATCAGGGTTATTAACCATACACATTTTGGGATCAGAATTACAAATCAGTTAAAATTTACTGACATCAGAAGTTAAAAATGGCTGCCATACCCTGTGTGGGAAAATCCAATTTTCAATTTTCACAAAAACAAGTCGGTGATAACTCCATGTGCTGAACAGGCTTTAAAATCAGTCAAAACAAGTGGCAGACCAGTAAAGTACTGTAACAATGTCATAGTCACAATACATGAACCCAAGGTGAATACTCAAAGATGCAAATATCTTACAGAGTATGATTCTCTGAAACTATATATGGTGGGAGCCTAAGGATGTAATCCCTAAAAATGGACTCTTATTCAGCTTTGTACAGATTCAAGCTAAGTTTTCGACTTGCCCCTAATCTGTGGGCTTATAAATATCAAAACAGAGAGATTTCAAGGAATAAAGTTCAGCAAAATACTCTTGCAGTGTCTGTTGTGTAGATTGTGGGGTGAACGGGATAGCCAACAGCTAGGCCAGAAAGTAACTGCTGCCAAAAAAGCCAACGGACAGGGGCCAGTCTAGCTACACTTAAAAATTTGAAGAAAGATGGTTTCATGTAAGATTTACAGGATTATACGTGAACACCTTACATTTCTACGGTATAAAGATAAATCTCTATCGTTATGTCACTTAAAAATAAAATAATGAGACAGATTTTGGGGGGATTTTTGGGAAAGAAGGTGAGGTCAAATCTTGCAATTGTCTTCTGAAAAAGGCTGAAGGCAGTTGTCCGTCCTGCACTTCCCATTTAAACCTTTTAAAGAATACTAAACAAGACGTTGCATGAATTCCCTTGCCATGTTTTTTGTTTGACTCTGTTGAACGCACTTGCTAATCTAACAGAATACTGATATTACTTTTGACCAAAATTATGACATTTTGTGAAAGAAGTCTGTCTCTATGGTTACAGACTTACCAAATTCCTGGGGTTATGGTGTCATTCTGATGCGTCCATGGCTTACTGGAGTAAATAGCTTCTCCGTTAACTTTCAACCAACTTCCCATCTGCCGGAGACGTTCTTCGAATATTGGAGCAATGCGGCCATCACTAGTCGGACCGATGTTCATCAGTAGATTTCCCCCACAGCTGTTTTAGGCAAAAGATAAAATCAGATGGTGAAGAAAAGTCATCGTCTTTTGTGATCAATGACATTTTTTCTTTGAAAGTATCTACAGGTAAAAACCATTGTTGCTTTCTTGTGTTGGTCATACTCGTAGGGTGAGGCCAGTGTGATAGTGAATTGCCATTAATCATGATTCATGATGGTGAATGAAAAACAATGCTGGCAATTTCTCATGTTGGACTCATATTGCCTATGAGTGAAAAGATGGTATGTTTTGTTCAAGAGGCTGTGTAACTTGAATGCAGCTAGAAACACCTGATTTTGACAAATATATTGGACACGGAAAGAAGACACAGTTACATCATTTACCTGTCTTGAACGGATAGAAATTATCATGTTAATGCCAATGAGGAGGTATTAATAGCATTTACAAAGGTGTCACACGAGACTTCACTTGGATATATACTAAGCTTTACCACTCGTGTGTACATGTTTTAGTGGCACTTGTAACAGAAGTATATTGAGAGTAGCATACAGTGTTGTCATATTTCATGATTCACACAAGATGTATCATCACACTGCAGTGGCATCGCCGCATGTATTGAAAAACTTGAGCCAGGGAGGTCTGCATTGGAAAATCTGAACACTGTACGTTGGTCCGTTACCTGACCGTCTCTGCCAAAATCTGTGTTAAGTTATCCATGTCAAGATAGTCTGACAGAGGGGAATTTCTGCGGTAGCCCCAGGAGTGTTTATCGATGGTCATACAGTTTTCCCATTTGTGTTTCTGTAGAACACCTTAAGAGAATAAAATGGCAAAGAAATCATGTCAACAAAATTATCTGCTAATGTAGTATTTCATAGCCAAAGAAGGAAATAAAATGATCAAGTCATTGGTTCAGAAGTTGTTCACATCAGAGTATATGTAATTCAAAGATTCGTAATAATCCATTTTTGCCGGAGCTATCCTGGTAAGTTCTGTTGTAGACTAAACTTTACTACTTGAATCTGAAAGATCATATGAGATACTATGAAACCATTTTTCTCAAATCAATCAGTTTCCCCATAACTTCAAGCATTTACTCCAACAAAATTTACCAGAAAATTATCATTTGAAGAGAATACACAATTAAGATAATAATGCACCTCAGGGACAGGTATTTTAACTTTCAAGTTTGTTCAATACTTTCTCGGAGTAAAACTTTTCATTGTCTCAATTTTTTGAAAATATAAAATTTGATGTTCCCCATAGAGTTAACACAGGGTTAGCAGCCATTTTGAATTTCAAATATCCATAAAATGATCAGTACTTTGTTTCTCTAGTACCAATCTTTGCCCAGGGACTTCTAATTTTCATTCTTGATTTGATACTAGAATGGATGAGAGTTTCATTGAGGAAAGTTCACGTATAAATTTAAGTCTTTCACTTTAAAGGCGTAAACTACCTTAAATGCACTTATCAAAAGAAAAGTACTTCAAATTTGAATATAATAATGTACACACCTGGGTTGTACCTATCATTGCATGTGTAGTATCCACCATGTTTGCACCTATCCCCGTCACCCCATCTGTCATTTGTGACAACAGTGTCCTTCACAGGACTGCATGGAGCAAGAGAAAAGGGAAAAGAATAAATTGTTAAAATTTGTATCAGTTCACCTAAATCATGGCTGAATTTATTCTCTTCTTGTCATATATTAAAATTAAAAGTCAAAAGTTGAACCAACTGTAGCCAATTATGAGAGTGTTTTTTTCAGTATTTAACCATTTTCCTTCTTTATTCAACTCACAAAATGGCAGAGTCAACATGTTTTATTATCAAGAGAGCCCTGCTATCAGTCATCAAGAGGCCATGTAGACAGGTTAGTGACTTTCTACCAATGTATTTTTTTCTACATAGCTTGGCTGTCAATTCAGGGATCTTACAATTGTCAACATAATCTTTCAGAATTTGTTTCACTGTAAAATCAGTTACAGATTTGCATCATACGATGCACTTTGAAATTACATCTCCTCACCTGTCATTGTAAAGCCATGCTAAAAATTCCGTGCTGTTCCAGTACGTGTCAGGAGCCTCCCAGTCACCATCGGACCACACGATTTCTGGTTTGTATGTGTTGACAATCTCATACATTTGTGGTGTCATTACATCCTGTATGACAAGGCACACAAAATTTAGCTCTTCAGGCTCTACTAACTATAACATTTGATCTGCTTTCCAGTACTTTTTCCGCTTAAAAATACAGATTCTTGATCTATTCCAAGAATCACGATGAAATACAGGTGCAGCCAACGAACAATGCACGTTTAAAGGGGTCCTTACAATGACAAGATATATTGTGCATGACAAGTAATGTGGACTGACTAATTTTAAGTCATGAGGGTAATTAATTAGCTGTTCATAAATTGCCCTCCCACTGAAAAATTTTTCGACTTACCCTCCCGCTCTCAAACTTCATTTTTACCCACTCCCACTTATTTTTGCCTGTTTCCCCTCCCCACTGTCAATTTTTGAAGCTCCCCTGCCCTGAGGCGAAAAAAATGTCGATTTCCCCTGCCCCGCAAAAAAATTCCCCTCAAAATTTTGTCATTCTATTTCATCTGCAGACATGAAGCTACCTTACCCTGAGGTACAAGTACTTCCCCAGTGTCCCCATCCCCGGAAACACCATGGCTCAACTTCCCCTGTCCCCTTTTTAAAAGTGGCTTCCCCTCTCTTCGTTTTTCGCCAAGCCCTGTCCCCTGGACAATTAACTGATATCTGCCCTCCCCGACAAACAAACCCTAAAATTTGCTCCCCTGCTACCTAAAAATATGTCCCCTCCCAAGCAAAATTATACTTTACCCTGCCCTCAAATATTGCTCCTGGAATAGCTTTTTCGATGAATAGCTCAGTTGGCTGCACCTTGAAATACCCAAAGTTCTAATTTGTCAAGACTGCCTGCATGCTTATGTGTCCAATATCATTATAGACGACTTTATTTTGATCACAGTCTGGTCCAGGCTACACTAATAAACAATAACGTACTGTCTTACAGATTACACAAATGCCTTGCGTTTTCACGGGTTGTACTTTGTACTTTAACACTATAAGGAGACCAATATAAACATAGCTTGTTCTGCAGAACCATAATTATAATGACAGTATTATTAAAAGTTTCCGCCCCATTAAATATCAGTTTAACACCTGTCAAAAATCTGACTTTTGATGTTCAAATCATATGGCATGACACAGTCACACTGGTGGTGCTTTTATTAACCCTTTGAATGAAACAACTATAACTCCAAGGTATGAATCATGTGACAGATTGTGATAAATTATGGTGGGAGAATGGGAATTCCTATGGTTAAGTTTTTGACAACCCTAATTTCCCCCTGACTAGTCCAAATTCACCAAAGAATTTGACATCAAAGTATGGCTGTACAAAATTTGGACATTGACAGGCTTTCAGGAATCTATGATTTGTTGGAAAGGAAAGCTTGACTGCACACAAGCATGACATTTTGAATTCGGCGGAAAACAGCGAAAAGCAAATACGCTTCACAATAGACAATACTGTTGGAAAAGTTCGTGTTAGAAATTTAAAATTCAACAGTTAAATATACGTTAAGTTCTATGTCATATGACTCCATTGAGAAGAAAGTGATGTGATTGGTTGACAAATCCGTCAGTCTCTTTTTTCACTTGTTTTATACTAGCAGTATTATTATTCTTTTGCAGAAACATGGCCATCTGATGGTTGCCTTGAATACGATTTAAATACGAATTATTATTCATGATAACTCAACTGTAAATGCCTTCATGCTTTGGAATGTCCGAATATCTGAAATGACAGCAATTTATTACCTTCACGTAGGTTTGAGTTTTGTAGCCGTTTTTCTTGTCTTCCAGGTAGAGTGGATGGAACCATTCAAACAGAGAATAGTAGAGCCCAAACTTTAGACTTGTTTTCTCCCTGATGGAGTTGGCAAGGGCACCTGTGAGATGAACGGAACATTTGGAAAAAAGTGTTGAATTGTATCTCTTTCACCCTATCCATGAATGCTGGACATTAATACAGAAATCTTTACAACATGTACAAAAGCATTATCCGTGAGACTGTTGAAGAAAAGAACCATAAAGAATACATAAATAAATCAATAAATAGGAAAGAAGTTACCATTAAAATGCTTATATCTGTCTGAATATTAGTACAAAGGAGAACGCTGAGCCAGTAATTTAAATAACTCGGATATTTACTCTATGGTTTGGTATGCCATGGTCCCCTATTTATTCTGAATTATGTATTGGTAGTTCATACTTACCAAATAAATAATTAATGTGTAATTTTAGGCAATAATTGAGACTGCATTTTGTGGAAATTTATGTCTCGAAAGTTGATTTGATTCAGTCTGTGTGTAATAATTTCTTATTATTATACATGTAAATGATCTTTCCAAAGAAGGTCACTTGGTCAGTAAAAAGTTCATTTGTAACTTTTTTACATGTTGGTAATTCGGTCAACATAAACTTTTTAAAAAATACCGCCAATGATACGGTGTTGCTCACATTTGATCGGAAGTGGTACATACTAGTAGTATTGGTACCAAAGGTCGATGAATGTTGTTTCTATCTGTTCAGTGCAGCAAAATTCTACATTGATATTATGACAATGATTTCTACACAGTACAACCAGAAAAACGTGAATGACAACAGCAAATAAGGTCTGCAATATAGATACTGGAGGTAAACTTTAGAAACAGGCATATCAACTTCAGCAGCAATGGGACAAGCAGATACATTAGCAAATGTAAATAAAAAAATCAGCCAGAGAAGGCTTGACAAAGAGAAAAGGTGGCAGAGTGGGGAAATGTAAAGTAGGTGATTTATTTACAACCTTGGGGATTTTTAAAATGCTATCAGTGCTGTCACTCAAATGTAAACAGCACTTAAGTTAGTTACAGATGGTGGAATGCCTTGCACTGTGGGGGTGATTATGACATCTGGAATTATCCTGGATTGAAATTTCTTATCAGTTCGTGTGTGTTTTGCATGGAAAAGTTGTAAACATTGGTCCAAAATAAAAAAAATTAACCTCAGCTTAGTTTTCTGGATCAAATTTTCCTACAAATTGATACCAAATATGAAAAATTATGTTCACAGCCTTCGAAACTGTCTCACAACATATCCTGGGTTGGTGATAGTCATCTAAGGTCACAAACTGACAAAATTACCTAAATTATACAAATTTGGGGTTTCCCAACACTTTAAGCAGAAGGTAACATCCTTCAGGACTTTTTTGCCAAAGCTATCAGATAAGTAGTTTTTCAGAACAAGTTTTCTTGACCAAAAATGACAAAATTGTCTTAAAAATACAAGTTTGCATATTTCTGGACAATTTCCACATATCCAACTTTGTCATCCCTGGGCAACTGTACACCAAATATAAAAGCTGTCTGTCCAACAGTTTTAAAGAAAAAATATTTTTTACGATTTTTTGACCAAAAATGGCAAAAATTGCCCCAAAACGGTAATTTTGCCAATTCTGTTGTAATTTCAACAAATTAGAAGGGTAACATACGATACTTATACGATAACCTCACATTGGTATACCAAATGTGAGCTAAAAAACAGCATGTGGCTGATCAGGGTAACTTCTTGTCGTTATGCTTTAAACAAAATGACTTACCGACTAAATCTCTGTGAGGTCCGGCATCAACCGAATTCCAGTTCCAGGAATATTTGGATCCCCAGTTTGTCCAGCCTTCATGGTGCTTGCTGGTCAAAACCAGGTATCTGAAAAAAGTAAGACTTGAATTGTTATATTTCTCCATAAGTCTTTGAGATTATTATTGAGTGATAAACATGATTTGTAGCCATTTCACACAATTTATTCTACAAGTGGTTGAAATATTAGCATTTTCGTTTTTGTAAAAACCATACACGCAACTCACACTTAGGCCTATAAAGGATTGCAATGGTTCATAGTCCATATACAAAGGCACAAACCTAGGTAGATACTCATTATACATGGTGAGAGGTATCAGAGTCCAAAACCACAGCTAATTGGTTTATTTGGAAGTTCAAATTTGTGATTCTCCTGAGACTGTCCGGCTGACCATGTAAGTAGTTAACACCAATAGGACCGTAAAGCAGACAGCTGTGTGAATGGCCTCTTGGTTGACAATTGCAGTGGTCCAAGGGGGGCATTGGATGTCAATCAGAACACTTTACCATGTAAATCTGAACTTGTTTCCCAGGACAATCAATTTCACCAGAAAGTCCTCCTCAACGGTGATGTCCCGACAGACAACAAACCAAGACCCTGATGGGTTTTTCATTGTTATTACCTTGTGACACACTTTTACAAGGAAATTGGTAGTGTGGAACAAAAAGAAAGACAGGGTTTCAGCTCGTAACCTTAAAGGAACTGGTCAGTTTCTTCGGCCTGGGGGTAGATGTGGTGGATTAGTTTTTGCCGACGTCAAAAATTGGCTGTCCCCCTATTCCAACACAACACAACATTATTAAGGAAGTTCCTAGGTTTTAATCAGCTGATATTCTCATTTTGTTATTGTTAATATGATTGTTTTATTTTGTTTTGCTCAGAATTCCCCTACCTTAGTAAGAATGTATGCACCATTCCCATAGGGCTCTTTAACACAAGATACATTGTCGTGGCTGTTTAGGGAAGTTTAATCACATTTTAGCATTTCACTTATTTTACATGATATTCCTGTGCTGGGCTGCTGCATGCCGGGACTTTTGTCCGCAAATATCGCCGTCCTCAAAACAATAGAGTTTGCAAACTATATAGCATTATTTGTATAACAGCAGAAAAGAAAGTACACAGGAAACTAAATGAAGCTAAAAGCAAAAAGACGCTGCGTACGGAGAGTTATGCATAGGGTAGAAATACACCAGCCGGCCTACGGTTCAAAGTTCACAGCTGTGGATCTACAGAGCACAGCTGCAGTCCACGTCACAATATCCATGATACCGGAAATGTCTATCACCGCAGCATCTACCATTGGCTCACCTGGCTCCCGATGCCTCTAAAATTTCGGCCCGTTCATCTGGATCGAAAAGCTCTGCATGAAACATTGGAGCGAAGTCCGGGTACTCGAAGTCTGGGGCATAGTTGTCGATAACGAATTTTATGTATTCTGCTTTCTTTGCACCTTTCCAGTTCCATCGGAACCATTCTGACCCAAAGCTTGGCACTGAAAACACTCCCCAGTGCATAAATATACCAAATTTGACATCGTCGTACCACGCCGGGAGGGTAGCGCCTATCGACACGATCATCGTTTCTATAGGCAAAAAAAAATGCTTTATCGACACCATGATCATGTCGATAACGTGCTTTTTCTTACCTATCGACACGATGGTCGTGTCAATAATCGTGTTCTTTTTACTTATTGACTAAATAATCGTGTCTATAGGACGCATTTTCCGTTATTTGCTTATTTGCACGATGATCGTGCAAATACGCAGATTTTCTTACTTATTGACATGATGATCGTGTCTATAAGAAGCATTTTCCGCTTATTTGCACGATGATCGTGCAAATAAGCGGGAAAATCTTATAACTGACACGATCATGAGCCTTTTTTTTTTTAACGACCATCAAAAAGACCGTAATTTTAATGCCTCATCGGGCAATCAAATTTACTTTAATGTGTATCGGCGCACTTATCTTCCTTATAGCCAAAGGCATGATACTTTATAATTTTAAAGTTCTGAATCTCCATCAAAGATCAGCGGAGATTGTTGAAATGCAATGAATGTAGCAAGAAAAGAGAAAAAATGGGAAAAAAGAGGGGGAGAGAAACATTACAAAATAACGGACAGAATGAAAGAGAAAAAAGAAAAAATTGTTCGTTCAGAGTGGGAGTCGAACAGGTACTGCGGAGGGACGCATTCATCCGCATACTTCACATGCCCCCCCCCCCCGCCCCCCATATGCCACAGTAGAAGCCGTGTGCGGAGGAGAGAGAACAAGCTTTATAAATAAAAGAAATCTTGTTGTATGTTTGAAGATGCAATTTTGTTTGTTATGCTCTGTAATTCATTTTTGGGGGCCAGTTTGAGTCTCAAAAACGTGAAATATTGAGATCGCGAACACGATTTCATTGGTTGTTTATTATGAAATGGCGATTGGATTTTAGCAAGCGATGTCAGCAATTGTCAATTGAACACGTGGGCCTAAGGTTAAATATGGAGAACACACTTTTTGTCACACGAGGAAATTTTATTTCAACACGAAAGCAGTACATTTGAGACCATTTGATAGAGCAAAATGGAGACATAAGTGTAGGGTTTGCATTTTGCATTATCGTGATCGTGTCGATAAGGTGCTTTTCTTGCTTACCGACACGATCATCGTGTTGATAGCCAGAATGCGCTGGGAGAGGTCGGCTATCCAACGACTGCCAGTTTGGTTCGTACTTGGCAACATAGCATGGGGGGGGGGAGATCCCCTCTACTGTCTATGTTGGCAGCAATACCGACGAACAGACTGAATATCAAAATATCGCGAATGCAAGCCATCTTCATGGCGCAACTCGCAATTATTAAGTTGAGGTGTAACCTCACATGACCAGGGTAACGTGACTTTCAGGATGCGAGTGACTAGAGTACACCGCCCTTAAGTGTTCGCTGACAGCACTATGAAGTGAAAGTTGGCCAACCTGAACGATCACTCATCATGATCACTCACGCCACAATGGTGGGATTGACCACAGGGTACTGCAGGCATTATTCGTCAAGAGGTTATGAATATGATCAACAAATGTCATGTATTCATCTTTTTCATTGTAAAAGCCTTACCTGTCTCGGGCACGGGTGTGTA
This sequence comes from Ptychodera flava, assembly GCF_041260155.1. NCBI lineage: Eukaryota > Metazoa > Hemichordata > Enteropneusta > Ptychoderidae > Ptychodera > Ptychodera flava. Next base: position 14,286,110 of record NC_091942.1, on the reverse strand, counting down.
CCTATTACTTGACCCTCGCTATCTCAGTATGTCAAAGAAAACAGGGTTTATGTCTCTTAATTACCCTCTCTAAGGGACTGTTCATAATTTACTTTGGGGGGACGCCGCGCTGAATGAGTCAACTGACCCTGCCAACGGGTTACATAATTGGCCCATTTACGATTTTAAAGGACTGGCGTAGCTCAACGGACAACACAGCGACCCAAGCATTTAAACTTCTCATGCAGAAGAGCAGAAACTGGAGGAAATGGTATCCGCACGACTTTGGAAATCGCCGTAAAATTGCTTGAGAGCCCCATTAATGTCCTTCCCAACTGGTACGGATTTTTACTCATTTGCGGTGCGACGGTCATTTTATGTGCGGTAGGAAAAAATATATCACCGGCCATGTCATGGCGTGAGCGGCCATTTAGTCACATCCCTTGTTGAAGTATAGAGAGTAGTGGTACTGCCGTCGCGTGGTGAATATGTTGCATGAGCTGTTCAGTCAATCATTTCGATCTTTTTTCAATATGCTGTTGTGTCTTACACTCACACACATTATATATATATATATATATATATATATATATATATATATATATATATATATATATATATATATATATATATATACATATATATGTATATATAATTATATATTTATATATATGCATGTGTGTATACATTTGTTTGTTTATTTGTTTGTCCAACATTCTATGAGATTGTATGTTTGTTTATTCATCTATTTGTTATATGTGTATGTTTGTTTATTACTTATGTATTTGTATGCTTGTTTTTATGTTTGTATATTTTTGTTTGTTTATTTGTTTGTTTGTATGCTTGGGTTTTTGTTTTTCTGACTCCCCTGGGACGAAACAAATAAGCAAACACGCATAAACAAAAACAAAAAAACAAACAAGGAGCCTGAGCTCCCTGTGTTCAAAGTTCACAGCTGTGGATTTACAGAGCACAGCTGCAGTCCACGTCACAATATCCATGATATCGGAAATGTCCCGCACCGCAGCATCTCCCATTGGCTCACCTGGCTCCCGATGCTTCCAAAATTTCGGCCCATTCGTCGGGATCGAAAAGCTCTGCATGAAACATTGGAGCGAAGTCCGGGTACTCGAAGTTTGGGGCATAGTTGTCGATCATGAAATTTATGCATTCTGCTTGCTTTGCACCTTTCCAGTCCCACCAGAACCATGCTGATTCTAACCCAAAACTTGGCACCGAAAACACTCCCCAGTGCATAAATATACCGAACTTGACATCGTCGTACCACGCCGGAAGAGGTCGGCTATCCAAGGGACTGGTCAGTTTCTTCAGCCTGGGGGGGGCCGGTGGATTCAGGGGGGGGGGGTCACCCTGTTTTTGACTTTGGTGATAGGGGGGTCACCATGTTTTTGAAATGCCCAATAGGGGGGGTCAGTGTGTTTTTGAATTTTGACACAGGCTCATCATTGCCTAAAATGCTAGTGTCAGCCACAAAATTCATCATTCAGTTGTATTTTTCGGCGCGCCCTTCGGGCGCGTAACTTTAATAATCAGTCATATTTTTCAGCACGCCCAACTTTAACATATCAAGCATACATACATCAGAGATATCTGTATGTTCAATATTTTTCAGCGTGCTCTTCAAGCTCATTACTTTAATATATCAGACATCTTTCAGCATGCCCTTCAGGTGCATGACTTTAATATACAAGGCATATATATCAGAGATATCAGGATGTTTCATATTTTTTGGCGCGCCCTTCGGGCGCCATACTTTCAGAGATATCTTGATGTTTGCTAAGTGAAAGTGTACCATTATGAAATCTGCATTTCATATGAAAAGGATGACAAATTCCTGATACTTTTCTGTTCTCTCTGTGAGAATTCAGTATAAGAAAGCAACATGCACAAATATTTCACAATATATATTTGATACAGTGACTTATTTTAGAGATAGAAAATGACAAGATATCTTTCCTTCTCATTGATGCAATTATTTTCCTTTGTTTCATAGGTTTTCTGTAGAAAGATGCTTTTTTATGATCGAAATAACAGTTAAAAAAGGCAGTTTTTGTCATTATTAGCTGTGCTTTTATGGTTTCAATGTTACAAGAAAAGGTCCTCTCAGACACTGTACACATTAGATTTGGCTAAAAAAGCTCTCTATGGCTCCTCAGTAGATTTAATTGGATGGTTGGCAAGTCTTAACACCCATCAAAGTTTTTGATTCACTGCTTTTTCCTCTTTGATATTAATGATTGACATCCATTTCTGTACAACAGTTCAGGACATCTGGTTAAGCAGAGAAAGTGTGAAATACATTCACAGCTCATTCAAAATACAGCTCATTCAAAATGTACTGTATTTAAACTTTAAGATTGACACTTGAAATTCCTATCTTACAACTGACATGTCAACAATTTCACTAAAACATAGAATGACTATTTAAAATATAAATATATGTAAAATGTAAAATATAATATATATATATATATATATATATATATATATATATATATATATATATATATATATATATATATATATATATATATACATAAATATGAGATCTCATCAAGTATGTTTGGTACCTATTACTCGAGTTTCACGCATACACGCGATCGTCAGATAGGTAGATTTTATTGTGTGAAATTTGCTTCAGGTGCTTACATATAAGTGTCAGGTTGGGTCAAACCATTTGGTGTTGTGGGTTGGATTGAAATTTGACAAGTAAAATTTGTTTTCGTGTCGGCACTTTGAGACCAACTCGGAACGCTTGTTTAAAAGGCTAGATTTATCTGCATTGATTATGAATAGCTTCTCTGTAAGGCAAAGGTTGCATTTCTTTGACACATTTGAGTAACTACTTGCTTTTGATAGGATTGACCATGATATATTAAATGGTTTGTCCTGAGATTTCAAGTGACAGACATATTTTGACAATTCTGTGCTGTTGGCGTATGCCTTACTTCGAAAAGATTGGACATGATTTGCATAGCGTGTTTTAAATGTGTTGTCAGTTAGACCGATGTAATGTTTCACCTCATTGGCATCGCTTGTAACAGTAGCTTTATAGATTATGGATTTAGACTGGCAAGCCCCCTGGAGTGGGCAATTGGTCTTGATGCGGCACTTACATACATCAGTGGGTTTTCTATCATTGCGCTGGGTGACCCGTTTGTTGTGATTTTATAATGCTGCCCATGTTGTGCATGCAGCTGTAGCTTAATTTAAGTGTATTTCTGTTAAGAACTTTATGTAATTTACAATCCTTTGGGAAATGTTTCTCAAGGAGACGGAAGAATTCCTTTCCGACGTTGGTTTTCACACTCTTACTGTAGGGTGGGTTGTACCATGTAATTCTACGCTGTCTGCTCCTTGTTTTCTTTACCGGCTTGTCAACACGTGTGTAATTTAGCTGGTCATCGTACCCACTGGCCTTAAGTGCTTCACTGTACATATCACTGCATGCCTTGTTGAACAGACTCTCATCGCTGGATATGGAGGAGATGCGCTTTCCAACTGTATCGGGGATGTGTTTATTATGGAGGGAGGGTGGTTGGATTTCTTATTGACATATATCGTGTTGTCGTTAGGTTTTCTGTATGGGTAGTATTGGCCGTTGCTCAAGTTTAGAGTTATGTCAAGGAAGTTCACGATACTTCTGTTTACATCGATGGTTACTTTCAGGCCGAGGTCATTGAACGTCTTTGATAAGTCCTTTTTCATTCTGTCTGCTTTTCTGCCAGTGGCGTTCTTGATTACACCCAGGCCGTCATCTCTATATAGACCAATATTGTTTTTATCGAAGGATGAAGCAAGTATGTTGAGAATATAAAGCCCCACCAGTTCACATACCTCAGCTCCGTCATAACTTCCCATTGTAACGTCATACAAATTGGTGCTATCACGTTTCATCCATGGTACAGAGTCATCAAATAGGAGTGATTTCCTTGAATGCATAATGATATCAACATCCCTATCTGCAATGGTGGTGTGTTGCGTTGCAAATTCAAGCGATTTTTGTAGCAGGATTCTGAGATAGATGGGTAGAAATTCACAATGTCGAATGTCACGAATTTGAATTGCATCTTGTCTTCTATGTTTTCAAACCAGCGGATGACTGATGTTGACTTTCTCCATTGGTTTACAGCTGTGATTGATCTGATGGTAGTATTTATTCTGTCAAGGATTTGTTTACTTACTTTGCCCATCTCACTCTTCGTGGGGTTGATGAGTCTGCATGTTGGGTTGTTCATGAAGTTATCTTTGTGGTCTTTCAGCGTTATAAATGCCTGTTTCATAGCCAGTGTGTCCATTCTTTCATCAATATGTAGGTCATGTGCAATCCATTGTGCTTCCATGTTGATGTTGTTACAGGCGTCAACGTCCGCAAGTTTATATGACTTAGTGATGTTCTCACGTAACAGCTTCTGGCATTGGTCTACTTCAACCTCGTAGAATTGCGTGTCTTGTCAGCAGGATGAATACCTTTTTCGAGCGTTTGATTTTCTTGATGTCCTGACCAAGGCCTTTGAGGAATGTGTCATTAACCTTTCGGAATTTCAAGTTCTCTATCATATGTAGTAGGTCATTTTCGAACGGTTTCAACTCCTCGATTTGGGGCGGTGATTTCCGTGAGTTAAACCCATAATGGTCGTCGAGGACTGGCTCTTCATCTTCGTTGCCTTTCTTCTTAAAAAGTATACTCGCCATCTAACACGTTTTATGAAGCTCTCTGTCTTTGCAATGAGATATTTCATATACTATATATATTATATATATATATATATATAATATATATATATATATATATATATAATTTATGTCCATCTTTTGTTTTACCTTTGTCGCGCCCGGGGGGGGTCACCCTGTTTTAGAAATTTGGAATAGGGGGGTCACCCTGTTTTCAAAATTTGGAATAGGGGGGTCAGCCACTTTTTTACGTAGGCAAAAAATAATCCACCGCCCCCCCCCCCCCCCCAGGCCGAAGAAACTGACCAGTCCCCAACGACTGCCAGTTTGGTTCGTACTTGGCAGCAATACCGACGAATAGACTGATAAATATCAAAATATCGCGAGTGCAAGCCATCTTCGTGGCGCACTCTGTCTACTGTGTTATGAAGTTGCGGTGTTACCTCACATGACCCAGGGCCCAGGGTAACGTGACTTTCACGATGCGATGGACTAGAATACACCGCCCTTAAGTGTTCGCTGACAGCACTATGAAGTGAAAGTTAGCCTTCTACGATCACTCATCATGATCACTCACGCCACAATAGTGGGATTAACCACAGAGTACTGCAGGCATTATTCGTCTAGAAGTTATGAATATGATCAACAAATGTCATGTATTAAACTTTTTTCATTGTAAAAGCCTTACCTGTCTCGGGTGTGTACCTATTACTTGACCCTCGCTATCTCATTATTTCAAAGATAACAGTTTATATCTCTTAATTACCCTCTCTAAGGGACTGTTCATAATTTACTTTGGGGGAGGCCGGAGGATTTTCTATTATCCTGATTATTTTTGTCCATGGACCCCCAGTAAATTATTGAGAAAATCTAGGGTCTCCCTCATATTTCCTAGGTTTCCCCCATGGTTCCCCCAATGGATAAATGCATATGCTTACAGACAAAAAAAAAGACGCAAAAGTGCTGACTCAGATTCGTTAAACAATTTTAATACATTAAATGTGTGATATCATTGTTATTAGATCAGTAACTTCATACATGTTGCTTGTATTGGAAATAATACACGTAGAGGACATTTTAGGACCAGAAGTGTAACGATATAACAAGATATTTATCCACCGTGGCTATTGTTTTCTTTGAAAGGGTCAAATTTGCAATAAAGTCATGTACGGTGCTCAAAATCACGTGGGTGACTGAATGTAAATTATCTCAAAAGAGTAAATTGGACACATCCATTTTTCTGGCCATATTTTTTTTTATCCTCATCTTTCCAGCTACAACAAATGTGAGCTCTAGAAAAATGACAATATTCTTGGTATTGGGTAGTCCCCCACCTTAAAGGGACATCTACTGTAACTTTTGGCATTTGTTCAATGTTTTATTTTCTGTGTATCAACAATAGTTTCTCATTCTATCCCTACATAGAAGACTCATTGCTGTGTGTAGCAACATACTAGTATATACATACGTAAATAACCATTGTTATTGTTGATAAATGAATTCTAGTCTGGACTTGATTCACGATCTCTTTTCAACAATAACAACGCTGACTGTTCACTGTATGGTCTGTGTTGCCATGCTAAATACTAGATATTTCATGACACTTGGGGGGAGGAGAAAAATATACTACAGTAGATATGCATAAAAAAGTCACTGTGAATATTACAAAATTTATATAAACTTATGGAGTTTATCTGTACACTTCCAGAGTTTATCTGTCAGTCTGGTAGCTACTATGGTTCTCTCTTTCTATAGCTCAGGACTTGTGGGCAAATATTGAATTGATGTGGTTTTTCCTTAGTCCACCCCTAAAAGATTGTGGTATTTTTGTCTGGTTCCCCCTAATTTTTCCTGAGAGAACTGGGTTTGCCCCCTGAAAATCCTACGGGCCCCCGAAGTGAACTCTGAACACTCCCTAATCCCCCTTCATTAATTTGTTCTGCCGATCACCATCACCAACGCTGGGGCTTATCGCCCTGACCACGGTCCCTCCACCCATGTGGTGTAGGGACTGTGCGCTGATCAAACATTAAAGGTAAAAAACGCGTCCGTCTTTTTACCTGATGACTGCTAACGAGTTAGTTGGCCAGGGCGATAAGCCCCCGCGTTGGTAATCGGTAGAACAAATTAGGGAGACCGTTTTCTTTGAAATACTATACAGAGATAGCGAGGGTATGCACACACCCGACACAGGTTAGGCTTGTGTATAGTGAAAAAGTTTAATACATGGCATTTATTGATCATATTCATAACTTCTTGACGAATAATACCTGCAATACCCTGTGGATTGAGGCGCCGTGTGAACTGAATATTGATAACAAATATGAAGAAATACATATTGAACCAGCCTAGCGGTTTTGACAGCGATGTCTCCTCTAGGTGACTGGGTACCGTACGTTGTGAGTTCGGTTCCGATCGCGAATTTACTCGATTGGTGTACATATATACACATATCGTCGGGTCAAATGAAGGCTATAGATAACTGTATAGAGCATATTGTCGCCCTCGTAGTCAGGAGAATACGAGTTGAAGTACCAGTCTGGATCGTAATGCTTTCAGTAACCAAGATGTTGGTTGTAGCGTCACTTTAGAATTTTATTACGAGATGGCAAACGTAACGTTCCACGTCTCAAATTCTAAGTCGTCAGTGTACATTCTCTACAAAGTTATAATTATATACTTTTCTAAACTTACGTTACTACAAAATTATCATCATTATACAGTGGTCATCACATGGACATTTCCGTCGATCTTTGATATTAAAGAAGATCACACCATGGTATATACATTTCTCGAGTGTTCGCATTGAAATCTTTACCAAATATTAATTAAAAGTATGACGCTATCTCCATCACCTCGTACGATCTTGAACCAACCTTGGCCACGTGAGGGACGCTTCGAGATAAAATCTCTACAAGGGAGGGCCTTTATACAATTATGGAAAGTTTCAAATTCTTGAATCTTCTTTTCCTCCTTCTTCCATTCGGTCATAGACTCTCACGAGACAGTTTCAGTTTGATTCCTTTAGCTATCACGTGTGAATGCTGGATATATAATTTCACCCACAAACAATTACATATCAATTGCTGGCACCTTTGGTCGAATTCTCGAATTTCTAGTATCTTGACGGGGCGGGTGATAACTCAACATGGTACAATCGTATAACATGGTATCGAACCGGAAGAGTCTAAGTGGCTTAGTCTAAGTGACATCACTGTTAAGTCAAACGAAGGGGAAAAATAAAATAGCGCTTTCTATTAAAAAATGACGCCGTTGTACAAATATTCATCAGTAAAAATAATCACATTTCCAGGGGCCCGTAACAAAGAAACTACAACTTCTAAGTAGGCAACTTTTGTCCGAATATACCTGTCAACAGTTACGTTCATCGCACATTAGAGTGGAGTATTAAAGTAGAATCTGCTCAAAATTAAAAGTATTGTCATTTAAAAATGGTTTTGTCAACAAAAATAAACAGAGAGGCGTTCACGCCCTACTTTCGAGCTAAGAGAATCTGAAGTACCCTTTCCACTTCTTTTTCTACGATAAACTGGGCTCTATAAACAAAAATAAACAGAAAATAAATAGAAAATTGGATTTCTGTCCTAATTTTTGAGATACGTGGTCGTGGGGAACCACAACCCCGTGCTTTTTGGACCACGAACAAGCTTGCCTTTTTCAGAATTTCCTTTATAGTTTCCGAAAAAACACACGGCTTTTAAACTTGTCAGAGAGTATCGTCATTTTCCCGAATTTCACATCTCGTGTAGCGTACACGTAAAAAGACAGACATAAGTAGACAGGGAAAAAAATTATGAGGAAAAAGTAGTGTTCATTTCTTGCTCAATTAGATACATCTTATAAAAACATGCCGTATCCTTTGATTTTATGCAGTTCACACTACTTTTAGACAAATTTCAGCCCTCACACATTTAGGTTGTTGTTTATAAAGTATTACTGATTGCCATAGTATAGAGTTCTGAAACATTCCTTTACAAGTGAGGAAAATGTGCGGTGCTTACCACTTGATGAAGTTACGAGAGTAGACGTACGCAGACAGAAACATGAACTATGAAAAATATTGAGTCAGCATTTTGCAGGATTTTTACAGTAGTACAGGAAGCAAAAATGTTGCAAATATCTTGAAATCTTGCACAGCCTAGACACCACTTTTTGACTATAAGTATCAAAATGACTTCTCATTTGAAGTCTATTTTGAGAGTTTCAGAAAAAGACAATTTCAGTTCTACATGCAGAGCAATTGCTAATACTGCGCAATTCCTGGGTAGTACCACCTTAACCGTAAGTATTAACAACTCGGCTGCAAGCCCATGAAGCGATCAGCGCTATTACTGACACACGTTGGTTGCTGTGTGTACATTTATGACCGATAGCCCTTTTCTTGGTGGGCGTATAGCACGTATACCAGCAATCCGAGGAGACTGGTCGATGGGGATGTTGGCTCCATGGGGTGGGGCACCCTGTGTTTGGCTTTGTGATATCGACGAATTCACTATGTTTTTGAAATTAAGAAATAGGCTGATAATTGCATATATTGCATCATACAAGCCACGAATTGAACAATACAGTTATAATTTTACCCTAAAATATGAAAAACAGACTTATGTGAGCAAAGGATGGGTTCATTCACACTTACATGTAAACGTGATGGCTTGTAATAAGCTTAGTCTAATTACCAAGTGAAGTGTTTTACTGCTGTTCTCTCTTTTACATCAGTGATTGGCATCAATTTATGTACAGCGATTCTGTACATCGGGCTATGCATATAGAAAGTGTGAAATATATTCACGGATCATTCAATGACCGTATTCACTCTAACTCATGTTAAAATTCCTATACTTCGACTGACATGACCAAAACAGAATGTGATAGCACGTGTACCAGAAAAAAAAAAAAAAAAAAAAAAAAATAAATATATAATATATATATATATATATATATATATATATATATATATATATATATATATATATATTATATATATATGGCGTAGTGACCTTGCAGGATGCAAGAATATTATTACTTTGTACTTTGTCATACGTAGACCTGTACAGTGTTTCTTTCGCGGTAAACGTCCTCAACAAATATACGTGCAATCATAAATGTAAGGGATAGTGCAGTGCTTGTATACAGTGAGACTCTCACCTGGCTCCCGATGCCTCCAAAATGTCGGCCCAATCGTCGGGACTGAAAAGGTCAGCGTGGAACATTGGAGCGAAGTCCTGGTACTCGAAGTGTGGCGCGTAGTTTTCTTTCATGTATTCTATGAAGCGGCCACTCTTTGAACCTTTCCAGCTCCACCAGAACCATTCTGATCCAAAACTTGGGACTGAAAATAATCCCCAGTGCATAAATATACCGAACTTGGCCTCATCGTACCACGCCGGCAGAGGTCGGCTGTCCAGCGACTGCCAGTTTGGTGCATATTTGGCAGAGATACAGACGAACAGGCAGAGTGTGAAGACAGATGTCGAGGAGAGAAACATTTTGCAGAGACTGAATTTAAAACCAGAACAGCTTGGTAGAGGGGCAAAGCGGCAAGTCACCTGACCAATATCTCAAATTATCCAACTGTTGAAACTCGATGCCACAAAAAATTATTATAAATAGAACACGGACTCAACGCCCACCAGACAACTCTTGCAGATAAACAAAAGCGGCATGCGGTCTGGACAAATTAGAGCTAAATGAAATTTGACATCAGGATGATTGTGTAGATTTCACTATGAAATTCTCGCAATACTGACACCGTACGTATGTATGCGTACATAACAGCCCCTCCTCCGGTACAATTTTGTCACGATTGTTTTCTCAAGAGTAGACGTCACACAGCAAACCATCAAATGCTGTCAAGTTCAACCCTATATAATGTATATTTAGACCCCTACAAATTTCGGGTTAATTGTCGTTGCCAGTAAGTTATATTTCGTGGAACTTTACTATAATACGTTCGCTATCACTTTCTTTAATCGCCTTCCACAAATGGCTCTTTTGTTCGCTTGTGGAGGGACAGTAACTTAACGTTAAGATGAAAGTATTTGAAGAAACAAGTGCAGTGACAAATGGTGCAAATTTCAAACAGAGAAGCCTGCAGCTTAATGTATGTATGTATGTATGTATGTATGTATGTATGTATGTATGTATGTATGTATGTATGTATGTATGTCAAACTAAAAGAGTTAGAGTTGAAACGTGAATATAATGGTTAGCATGCTACATTTGCAAATATTCCTACTACAAGTATATGAATATATATATATATATATATATATATATATATATATATATATATATATATATATATATATATATATATATATATATGTGTGTGTGTGTGTGTGTGTGTGTGTGTGTGTGAAGCTCTTTGTAAGCGTGGTTATTTTCAGTTTTTCAGTGTGCGAATGCCAGATAGCGAAGGCAATGTCACATCGTGCATTCCTTTGTACATTGTCTGAATATCTGCGCATTGCTCCTGCAGCCCTGCGAAAAGGAAGCTAATAACCTTTACAACAGTATGTTGTCTCAAGACGGAGAACAATACGTAAGTCATTGCGCCGTTCTACGATGGTAAGGAGTTCTTTACTCTTTGAAAAATCGCATGATCACCAAAAAATATCATAAGCTTACAGAACATATTATCCAGCTAGTACCCGTGATGGATGCAACGGTGCGGACTGCGTTCTGATAAATGCACTGTAAATGATGAGCAGCCTCTGTTCATTAAAAAGAGGCACCACATGACCGTATACGTAGGTTCATTGTGGCTTTGGCCGTGTCGGTAATACCATAGATAGCAGGTGATATAAAAGTTAGGAGTTAAACAAGATTAAAGTTGGCTACTCTGGACGAGCTGCTCTGAATTCATCAAATGTTTTACCGATTTAAAGAATGTGACTGAACGTCTTTCTAATACTATTCTGCAACACACTGTCCCAGTACCCTTCACGACTACGGGAAATCCGCACAGCGCAGTTAGATTACAACAACCATGACAAATGGATGCAAACTATCAACCCTTTCACCACCAGAATTTGACCAGTACACATTGTTATAAAAGGTGATAAGGAACCCGTTTTCAGGGCAGTGGTTACACATATTGTCTTCATAAATACAGTATCTGTATACATACATAAGTCGCATTTCACGAGTGGACGAATGAATAAATAAATAAATGAATAAACAAACAAATAAATAAATATACAACTTTTCCAATGAACGTGTTTTCAGGTATGGACCTCGCAGAAATCGTTTAGATACATCACAAGTTTTTGTATCTCCTCTGATATTTTCATGAAATACTTCTGTTTGTGAATAAATCGGACACTGGTGAATAAGGCATCTATAGTCTAAGTAAAATATATTAATAATTATGAAATATGAATATCATGGATAAAAACAGTTTGGTATTTGATCAGGACTGAGCTCCTTTCCGCTCTTTATACTTGAAAGATCACCAAACGGGTTCAACTGGGCCGGTTGAGTGTCCTACCCCCTCTGCAGTCATACTTGGAAAGTCACTAAACGCCTACGGATCGCACTTTACACAGCCGTTTACACGGTGTCCACTGTAGTATATGTGTACACCCTTTATATAAACATTTACTAGAGTTAGTGGGTCAGAATTAGAATGGTTGGCTACTAACAAAAACAGTGCTCTTCTCCATGGTCGGGTAGTACCTGCTGTTGAATATCTAAAATATCAATTTGGATTAATCTTCGATAGAAGAATTTTATAGTTTACACGATGGTTTCACGACACTATTCTGTACTTTCCTATTCGAGGCAATTTTCCTATGTTTATACAATTTTACTCACCTGGCTCCAGATGCCTCTAATATTTCGGCCCATTCGTCAGGGTCGTAGAATTCAGCACGAAACATCGGTGCAAAGTCTTGGTACTTAAAACTTGGCGGATAGTTGTTCGCCATGAACATGACATACAGGGGTCTGTGCAATCCTTTCCAATTCCACCAAAACCATTCTGATCCGTAGCTGGGCACTGAGAATACTCCCCAGTGCATGAAAATTCCGAATTTCGCCTCGTCGTACCATGTCGGGAGAGGTCGACTGTCCAGAGAATCCCAAGTCGGCAGGTACTGCGAAGTGACAAACGTGACATACGTCACTAGTAGCAAGTGGAATGTAACTGATGAAACAGATAACTTGGGGCGTATCATCTTGTACAATATCTATAAATTGTAAATTTAGAGAAAGAACTGCGTTTATCGCCTATTATATACCACCGTTCGGCGATATTGTTATAACCATTGGGCACGACCCTTGTACCCAGAGATTGCACCTATGAGTTTGATGCACTTCTTTCTATCTATTAAATGCAGACCTAGACTCCCCCGTCGCTTGGCTTTTATCGGCACCAGTTACTTGCTGTGGGCTGTCGCCTTCACCCAACAATCTACGCTATAGCCTACCGCTAACGTGACAGTCTGCTGGAATTTATTCCTTGAATTTACTCTGATTTGATATTATACGCCAACAGACTTGGAGCACGTCTAGCGCCGACCTGGCTTTGAACAAGCCTTTTTCTGACTTGTAAACTTGTTTGAAGTTGTTTAAACGATATGCGCTGTGAATTATAGACGGAGTCTATATTGATTCCACAGACGTCTATGATGTCGATGTCTACTCAATACATAGGGACTGGTCAGTTTCTTCTGCCGGGGGGGGGGGCGCGGTTAGTTTTTGCCGACGTCAAAAAGTGTCTGACCCCCATTCCAAATTTTGAAAACAGGGTGACCCCCTATTCCAAATTTCGAAAACAAATTGACCCCCCGCGCGACAACGGTAAAACAAAAAGATTACATATATTTATATTTTAAACAGTCGTTCTGTGTTTTAATGAAATTGTTGACATGTCAGTTGTTAGATAGGAATTTCAAAGTGTCAATCTTAAAGTTTGAATACAGTACATTTTTTGAGCTGTGAATGTACTTCACACTTTCTATGCTTAACCAGATGTCCTGAACTGTTGTACAGAAATGGATGTCAATCATTAATATCAAAGAGGAAAAAGCAGTAAATCAGAAACTTTGATGAGTGTTAAGACTTGTCAGCCATCCAATTAAATCTCCTGAGAACCCATAGAGGGTTAGTTTAGCCAAATCTGATGTGTGCAGTGTCTGAGATGACCTTTTCTTGTAACATTGAAACTCTAAAAGCACAGCTAATAATGACGAAACCTGCCTTTTTTTAACTGTTATTTTGGTCATGAAAAAGCTTCTTTCTACAGAAAACCTGAGACACAAAGGAAAATAGTTGCATCAATGAGAAGGAAAGATGTCTTGTCATTTTTCTCAAAAATAAGTCACTGTATTAAATATATATTGTGAAATATTTGTGCATGTTGCTTTCTCATACTGAATTCTCATAGAGAGAACAGAAAAGTATCAGGAATTTGTCATGCTTTTCATATGAAATACAGATTTTATAACGTTACACTTTCACTTAGCAAACATCAAGGTATCTCTGGCATATATCTCTGATTTATTAAAGTGTGGTGCCCGAAGGGCGCGCCGAAAAATATGAAACATCCTGATATCTCTGATATATATGTCTTGTATATTAAAGTCATGCACCAGAAGGGCGTGCTGAAAAATGTCTGATATATTAAAGTAATGTGCTCGAAGAGCACGCTGAAAAATATTGAACATACAGATATTTCTGATATATGTATGCCTAATATGTTAAAGTCGGGCGTGCTGAAAAATATGTCTGATTATTAAATCAGAATATTAATCAGATTATTAATGCAACTGAATGATGAAATGTGTGGCTGACACGATGCGTTTTAGGCAATGATGAGCCTGTGCTAAAATTCAAAAACACACTGACCCCACCCATTGGGCATTTCATGGTGACCCCCCTATCACCAAAGTCAAAAACAGGGTGACCACCCGCCCCCCATGAATCCACCGGCCCCCAGGCCGAAGAAACTGACCAGTCCCATATGAGATTTCACCATGTGAAGTTCAAAATCGAATATGTTATCACCCTTGGTCTTTACAAGGACGAGGGTTGTGAGTGACTGTTGATAATAAGTTATCGCGATGCCGGAATTTTGTTAAGCTTACCCCATACCATCCGTAACTCAACTTGAACTTCATTTTCAGTGGACGCTAAGATGTTCAATCTGCTTGCCCCGTTTTAAGGTACATGGCTTATGTTCGTTTTTTTCAAAACTTAATATTTCCGAAAGACGTCGAAAACTTGCGTAGGATTCTGTCTTGGATAGATACGCCTATTATAACGCTATTGTACATTCCCGGATCAAACTATGAAAAGTTATAGACACATTTCAAAAACATGAAAAAGTTTAGGCCCCCTTGTATCTGTTTCGTGTATTCTCCAGTTTCACAGCCATTTCTGCAAACGTAAACAGTTGTAATGCCCAAAATAAACAAAGCAAATATCGAATAATTTCATGAGATTACCATAAGTAGGCCTGATGACTATATACAGTGTTGGGATCTTTTGCTAATTCACGCAATGAACAAGTAGTTATGGTGTGAGACACAAGACTTCGAAAAAAGAAATCACTTTGTTTTATCGTTGTGATCACAGTTTCTGTTCTAATGTTATGTGGCGGCTTTCATCTGCATACAAACGAAATCTTACTAATTTTCCACCATCCGTCCATGATGTAATAACATATCAGTATTGTGATATTTTGATTTGGAAAGGTTAAGATAGTAATTTTACTGAAACAATAGGATAAAACAAAACAATTTTACTGACACAAGACAAAAACAAAACAAAGCAGAACAAAATAAAACAAAACACAGCATGATCACCTCACAAAACTGACGTGATTATCATACTGGTAGGACCGCACTGCAGCCGCGCTACCTTGACCAGTTACCTTGAGCGCCCTCTAGGTACCTTTATCCCACAATGCATTGCGACATTTCAGCTGACCGCCATCTTGTTTATTATTGTCTGTGTTATCACGTTTCGTAGAAGTTGGTACAAAAATTTCATTTAATTGTAATTTACAATAATATTTAAGTATAATTTTAAGATTAATTGTGATCCCCTGTTATCGGGGGCTAATATTGCAGAAATTGGGCGGATCGCGAGTAAGCACGTTAAAGTTAGTCAAGTGTCTCAGGATTCCCCTCGTCTCCGTCAGTTTGAGGGGACTAAGGAAGACGACACTGAGACCGGTAAAAAATCACACAAAACCATGAACCATTGCGAAAAGGAAGACCAAAAATTGTCGGACTCGGAGGAGATGGACACGAGAGACGGTGAGAGAGCATTATTTGAAGACTCTGCAAACTCATTGCGGCCGATGTCCACTATCTTTTTGTTCAAATTGCGCGAGACCTATGTCAGCAGTTTGCTGCAGAACAGCATGACAATGCGTTCACGCAGTGTTTGTGATATGTTTTCACATTGTTCGTTGCACTTCTTACGGCCATTCTGTAATCGATTTCTACACCCACTAACGCCAGCCGGCATAATTCCTACTTGCATAAGAGCTGCAATGTTTCCTTGAATCTTTATGATGTCGCCTTTTGAATATTTTACAGGTGAGAATGGCGGTGTACATAAAAACGATGATGTGAAGAGTGCAGATAGAGATAAGAAAACTGTAAATGGAGACTTGAACGCAGAGGAGGAAGATGAACCCATGGAAGAAGGTATAAAAAGGCTATTCTAAACATAAACTTTTCTTTCTGTACGTTTGTTCCCGATCATAGAATGGTCGAATTTCTTATCGTCATCGCAAGCTCTATTCAAAATCTTCAGACAGTGCATTTCATAGGAAAGAGCGAAAAAAGCGTTTTTGGAATGTCCAATTTCGTCAAGAAAACTCGCAGACAAGATGATTCTTCAATAAAGTTTCCCATCTTCACTTTGGAAATACTCCTATTGTGACGTGCAGACCAAATCCCTCAAATCTTGTATGAAGCAGAGACACATGGCCTTTGAACCGTGACCTTGGGTCACCCCCACAAGAGGTTCCCAGGAACATTTGGCTGGTTTCCAAGCCATTTGCAAACCATAGTGTCATACATTGCCTGTTATTTACTGTGTGAAGTTCGCATTCACTGTAGACTTTGTTGCACCAAACTGGGTTTCCTCATCTTGGGTTACAATCAGGTTGCCCTCTGATAAATGTGACATTTAGGGCTGTTTGGCCATTTTGGATATTTCCAGAAATTTGTTCATGTCAACCTTCTGTAAAAGGACTACTATCTTTGGTCACAGCCATTTGTTCATCAAAGCACGTCAAATTTGCTCAGAGAGCACTCTCAGATGTGAGCACACTTGGACATAGGATCATTTATATTTTCATGAAAGTTTCACACTGTCAAAAACTTATTGCATGATCAGTTATTTATTTTCTTCAATCTGATACTTTTGTACAAGACTCTTATCCTAGTGTTGAAATTCAAAGAAATATGAGCGTCAAACAAGCAATTTTTGCCTGCTAATTTCTGTTAAACGATAGATATGGAAATGGAGAATGGGGATGATGTTTTTCAATTTATTAAAGATGGAAACAAGCATGAGAAAGGCAAGAACATTTATAAAGTCTTGCTTAGTGTGTCCTCACAATCTGTAGGTCACACAATTAGTGCACGGGAGTTCCCTTTTTCAGAAATGTTATGTTATTGTGTGGTGTAGGTTGACACAGAGACGTTACAGAAATTCTCGAAATGAACTCACAATGTCTAGAATGCTGATGTTATCTAATACATTGCGTGGGATATGGCATGGCATGCTGTTGTCATGTCAGATACTGACATGACATGGCTTTTATCATATTCTACTCCATAATACATGTCAGAAAGTTAAATTATATATTAAAGGGGGTAGCAGCATCTTGAAACCTACTCCTAAAGGGCTTTCAAACTCGTACATGTAATTCTAGTTATACAAAAGCCTTTTCCCTCACTTTTGTCCATGGTTTTCTTATTCATTTTGGAGCATATTGGCTGAACATCAAACTGTGATGTCACACGGGCGAGTACCAGCCTTAATTCTTTCACTACAATGCTTCGGCCAATCCAGTTGTTTTCAGTGGTGAATTGGGACCTTGACAGACAGAAATGGAAGTGAAATTGTTCATCCTGTATCAATAACAGATAAATACACCAGTGGCTCTGGGGAAGTCATAGTAAAGGCATAGAGAGGGCTTTTCATGAAAAGCGATGTCTGGTTATGCTGAATAAAAATATCTGTTTGAACTGTAAAAAGGAGCTGCAAAAAAGTCAGTAGTCAGCTCATGTTTGGCACATACAACGAATGTAGAAGCAAAGAAAACTCGTCTTCTCCATACAGATGAGTATTTGCACCTTCAGATTTTCTATTTCATAGATGTGTAAACTTATGTTCTTTGCAGATTTCACCCGTGGTTGACTGAATACCCAAATATTGTGTGTTTGTGTGTGTTGTTTAACATGTTATGTCATGATACCAGATATGAATATGATATTTCAAATCAGATGGTATGTGTATTCAATAATACTTGTCCGATGATATGGATGGCTCAGGAATGGTGTCTCAGTTGTCATAAAAATGTTAGTTTATCATGTTCTGATCGATATTTTAAATTTTTCCACTTCCTCATCCTAAACTTCTCCATGATCTCTGAAAACAGGCTACAGCTATGTGTTATTATAGAGTATTTCATTGATACAGCCTCTTTATGCCTTACTATTTGAATAACATACTGATTTCCTTTTCCAGTGCTGAATTTTTTCTCTATCAGTATCACTGACTGAAACTCAAAATAAACAAGGGTACCATCATTATAGCCAGAATGTTTCAGGTGTGAAACACAAGAAAGGTGCAGATCTTGGACTGTTCTTTTGATGGCAATGTTTACACTCTCCATAGACTTATAAAAGCCGGTCAGTTGGCAAATGAAGTGCATGTTATGAGTTGTATTTCTCTAATTTAGCACGATTGAAGAAAATTTGAACCAGTGTTTTAGGTCAAACACAGAGGACTCCTACAACAAAGGACAGGTGGGATAATTACAGTCATGATTCTGGACAAACCGGTTACCTATGACAGTAACGTGTGAAATACTTTGCCGGCCATTCATCCCTAATACAAATAGGAAGAACAATTATGAAGTACATGACATGATCAATGATAAATTTGTGGAATAAAAAATAGAGGTTGAAAATCAATAATAAAAGGAGTTTTGGAATCACAAGATGTTAATCTTCTGAAATGTACTTTCGTCATGCAAAGAAATTCCAGCATGTTGCGTCCTTACAAATAAATCATGTTGCCATGGCAATATTATGTTTGTTTATTTTTGATAATAAGGCACTAATGAATCGATTAAAACAACTAAATACACTATTCACATTTGTTTAATTGAAGCCCACACCTTTCCCTACTTTCCCTAAATTGCCTTGGTCTGATCAAATACTTGGAAATCAATTTGCAGGAAATCATCAGGCTCAGTGGGTCAGTGTGGTTTTTGTTAGCTCCCATAGCCATATGTATATATGGCAATGGAAGCTATTCTTATAGGCTAGGAAAATGTCTGTATGTATGTATGTCTGTATGTCTGTATGTCTGTACGTCTGTATGTCTGTATGTCTGTATGTCTGTATGTCTGTCCGTCAACATCAAAACTCCAAAACCGCTGTACATTTCATCTTGATATTTGGTGTGTACATGGATGATGGGCTGTAGATGAGATTTTGTTCAAATGAAGTTGTCATTGCCAAAATATGCAAATTAAGTGAAAAAATGTAAAAACAGTCAAAATTGAAAAAACTCAATAACCACTGAGCAGATTACATGAAAAATTAGCATGTAAGTACTTTGGGCTGACATGAAATGATTGTGCGCATCTTGGGTCAGTATCTTGGACTTGCTATTTTTCATGAATTTTTTTGTAATTTTCTCCCATTTTTGGTCAAAAAATCTCCTGCTCTGAAACCACAAGTCCGATTGATTTGAAACTTGGTATGGAAGTGCATAGGAGTGACCTTTCCCAAATTTGGGCAAATCGTGGTGAAATTTGCATATTTTTAGTTTACACGTCCATAGACTCCCATGTATAAGGCAGATCTCCATAGACTCCCATGTATAAGGCCACAAAAATAAAAATTTAGTTTCCTCATCGTATTCATATTGCAAAAAGGATGCAGTGACACAATTTTTAGTCCCCACGGATGAAGTCCAGTGAGCTTATAGATTGGGTCATGTCCGTCTGTTCGTCCATCCGTGAGTCCATCCGTTCACGCAGATATCTCGGATATTTTGACAAAATGTCATGTGACCTTGATGACCTTTGATCTCAAATATACATATTTGTCCATAACTCAGTAACCACAAGTGCTACCACCCTTCATATATGGTATGATGGGACAGCTTATGACGCCACAAATTGTACCTCATTCTTATGCACATATCTAATTTTGAGCGAGCCAATAGAGCTAGAGGTCTGATTTTTGGTATATAGGGATAACTTAGCAATACAATTTTTTTGACAAAATGTCATGTGACCTCGGTGACCTTTGACCTCAAATATACATATTTGTCCGTAACTCAGTAACCACAAGTGCTACAGCCTTCATGTATGGTATGATGGGACACCTTATGACGCCACATATTGTACCTCATTAATTATGCGCATATCTAATTTTGAGCGAGCCAATAGAGCTAGAGGTCTGATTTTTGGTATATAGGGATAACTTAGCAAAACAATTTTTTTGACAAAATGTCACGTGACCTCTGTGACCTTTGACCTCAAATATACATATTTGTCCATAACTCAGTAACCACAAGTGCTACAGCCTTCATGTATGGTATGATGGGACACCTTATGACGCCACATATTGTACCTCATTAATTATGCGCATATCTAATTTTGAGCGAGCCAATAGAGCTAGAGGTCTGATTTTTGGTATAGGGATAACTTAGCAAAACAATTTTTTTGACAAAATGTCACGTGACCTCGGTGACCTTTGACCTCAAATATACATATTTGTCCATAACTCAGTAACCACAAGTGCTACAGCCTTCATGTCTGGTATGATGGGACACCTTATGACGCCACATATTGTACCTCATTAATTATGCGCATATCTAATTTTGAGCGAGCCAATAGAGCTAGAGGTCTGATTTTTGGTATATAGGGATAACTTAGCAATACAATTTTTTTGACAAAATGTCACGTGACCTCGGTGACCTTTGACCTCAAATATACATATTTGTCCATAACTCAGTAACCACAAGTGCTACAGCCTTCATGTATGGTATGATGGGACACCTTATGACGCCACATATTGTACCTCATTACTTATGCGCATATCTAATTTTGAGCGAGCCAATAGAGCTAGAGGTCTGATTTTTGGTATATAGGGATAACTTAGCAATACTATTTTTTTTGACAAAATATCACGTGACCTCGTGACCTTTGACCTCAAATATACATATTTGTCCATAACTCAGTAACCACAAGTGCTACAGCCTTCATGTATGGTATGATGGGACAGCTTATGACGCCCATATTGTACCTCATTAATTATGCACATATCTAATTTTGAGCGAGCCAATAGAGCTAGAGGTCTGATTTTTGGTATATAGGGATAACTTAGCAAAACAATTTTTTTGACAAAATGTCACGTGACCTCGGTGACCTTTGACCTCAAATATACATATTTTCCATAACTCGGTAACCACAAGTGCTACACCCTTCATGTTTGGTATGATGGACACCTTATGACGCCACATACTGTACCTCAATAATTATGTGCATATCTCATTCTGAGCGAGCCAATAGAGCTGGATGTCTGATATTTGGTATATAGGGATAACTATAGGAGAGAAATTTTTTGACCAAATGTCATGTGATCTCGATGACCTTTTACCTAAAATATATGTTTATGTCAATAAATAAGTAACCACAAGTGCTATGTCCTTTGTATGTAGTAGGATGGGAGACCTTATGACAACACACGCTTTACCTCATTAATTATGTACACATCTAATTCTGGGCAAGCGAATAGAGCTAGAGATCTGATTTTTTGGCATATAGGGATTAATTAGCAATATAATTTTTTTTTTCAAAATGTCATGTGACCTCGATGACCTTTGACCTTGATTATACATATATATGCATATATTTCAGTAACCACAAGTTCTATACCCTGCAATTTTGATAGGATATTAGACCTTAAGATGTCACATCTTGGCCGGCCAATACTGCTAGAGGTCTGATCTTTTTTCCCGATTTAGAACCATAACTTAGACATGCCTCATGTGTTTCAAATTGGGAACAACGACATAGACCTATGTGCCCATAGATCTCAACATATACACTCCAGTGATACTTCTTAATGACCACATTTTCCTGCCCCATCAAGACTAATACTCCTATTACAAGTGGGGACTATGTCATTGTAAATGACTTGTTGAGTTAATGGTTGTATCACAGTATTCGATATATCTAATTCTGTATTTTTTCCATTTTATATTCTGAATAATTACATTAAACATATTTCACTGTCTCCAGTACATTTCATTTAAGTATTTTCACTTCATGCACTTTATCCCTTTCACACATGTTCAAATATCTGACCAGAGAACAAACACTAAATAGTCCAGGATGGGAGCTACAGTGTCATTGACGCTATTTTTTCAGTTCTATTGATCTTTTGCTAATTGTTATGAAAGGAAATCTTAGTTACGGATGATGACAAAGGAAAGCATGAATTTCAAAAGATTCTCTTTCACATTTTTGTAAGAAATTACACTTTTCATTGCAATAAGCATCATCAGTCAAACATATATGATGAGTGACTTGTCATGTACAGTGAAATACTTCATTCCTCATGTGCTAGCCGAGGACTTCTTCTATCCTTAATGAAATCAAATTTGTTTAACCCTAATTCTGCCAGACAGTGTTACTTACCATGTGCCAAGTCAGTCGAAGGTGGTATTGGGCCAAACATATACATATTTTCCCCTACTTGGCTTTGTATGTTATGTTTAGCAGGTCTAGTCAATAAAAATTACATTTACAGTATCTAGGTATTCAGGGGCCTTTAGATGTCCAAGTTTTGGTTAAAATTCAACATATGGGACATGTTTTGCCTCATAGGTTATAAACAATGTAACCTGATGGTAACCTGAACTTGGCAGGATAAAAGGTAAAACTTGTGGAACAGAACTCTGTGCCACGGATTTAACAGAGTGACTTCGAATGAGCTGTGGATGTTGATTACAGTGTTTCAACCTAACCAAAGTCTGCAAGAAGACACCCCTCATTTGAAATGTATTGTGATATAAGTAATACCAATGTTATCAGATAGACATACAACCTGGCAGTTATGATTTCTAAGTTTCCTTATAGAGTAGGAAATAACTGAAAATCACAGGTTAGATGTCATGCCTTGTACACTGTCACACTCACAAATTAGGCTTGAGTATGAACAGGCTCTTTGCAAATAACAAAAGTCCTGGTGAGAGACGAGAGACGTACCCTTTCTGATAATAGAAGGATAAAATTCACAATGTACACACAAGTTGAAAACCTTGAAACAATAGCAATAACTTACAGAATGCTGTATTGATGAACCACAGTGAGAATATTTTCCTGTCAACAAGAAAACATAAACTTTCAACCTTGCAAAGGTTAAGATAGTGGATGTGTTTGGGTCCAAGTGACAAGAGCAGCCATTTCCAGTGGCAGGGAGCCCTCACTTCCCACATGAGAGAGGCACCGTTTACTAAAACTTCTATGTATACAGAAAAAAGCGTGGTTTTGCTGAAGTATTCGCTCTGTCACTGAGATTACAAACAGGGTTGTCCTGCTCATTGTTAGTCAGGTTGAGGCATCATAATATTTATAGCAAAATTAGAGTACTATGGAAACACCTGTTTATATTAAAGGCCAGGGACTTGGTCCCCAGGATCAAGTTTGTTTTGGTCTGTAAGAGGATTATTGAGTGTCATAGCCTTTTGTTTTCCATTGAAATTGTAATCTAATAATAAGTAAATTTCCTGGCAAGACAATCTGATGCCAACACAGGCCTTTAATACAAAGAAGTGGTTGAAAGCTTTCATAAGGTGGGGGAAGTTGTTTTTCTCACCAATATGGGAAGCCCTAGAAAACAGTTTTATTTTTACTCTTTCATCCCCATATCCTGGTACAGAGGTGCATTGAAGTCCAACATTGCCTTAGGTTGTACCATTATGTTGAGGAGGAAATTATTTTACCATTATTGGGAGCCTTAGAGAACAGTTTGCTTCTTTAGCCTTTCATCCCCATTTTCCGGTATAGACGTCCAACTTTTCCATAAATCGTACCATTATGTCATGGTGAATGGTTTAAATTATCTTGTAAACAGCAATTAGTATAGTTACAAAATAGGCATTTATCTTTATCAGGATTACACGGACTGAACTTGTTGAATTTTTCCACTGTTGGATTTTGTCAAATTTCATGTCATTTTCACATGCCCTCCAACTGCTTGTACATGTATGTGTGTTCTGTTATATACACAGTCTTAATAAAGATTTTTACCAAATTTCCATGCTTGTGTGCCAAGTTATTGCATACACAATTTTCAAGACTTTTCTCACATGCCTTTAGGCCATTTCTCAATGCAAACGGTTCTCATGACAACGGCACTTTTCTTATTCATGTCAGTTCACTAAGTCATTGACACTAACACAGTGCAAGAGCTGTCAGTTGCCAACTTGTACTTAGCATTACTAATAAAGTGTCAGGTTATCCCAGTTTTCTATATGAGAAGACATGTCATTTGTTTTACGGGAAGATTGTTCTATCAAGCTATAGTTTAGTTTCAAGGGAAGATTGTTCTGTTTTATTGATCATACCTGTACTGCTATATAATGTGTGCACTTTCTTTCACTCTGCATCAACAGATGAGAGCCGCTCTGAAGCCACATTCCAATTCAAGATTAGCAACTTCAGCAAGCTGAGGGACACATTGCTGAGTCCTCCTTACATGATCAGGAATTTACCATGGTGAGATACTGTCTTACTTCAACACTACCAGCGTTCATAGCACTGTGTATGTGTGTGTGGGGATGGGGGTGGGGGGGGGGGCATTCTCCCCACCTACGAAAAAAAACCAAAATAATAATTAAGTCTGAATTTTGAACAGACATTGTGTAAACAAGAATGACTACCAACATGGTTTGAAAGAAGAGTTTGTATAATCTAATCAATCTTAGAAGTTTTACTCATGACGTAAAAAAAACCTGTGAAATCATTTATTTTTCACGGGATTTTATTTCATTATTTTGATGTATGAGACATTTCACTAAGATTTTAAATTCCCTCTTTTTGCCTGTAGATTCCATCATTATTTAACATTTTTACTGGGATTTACTGGGATTTCATGTTTCAGCAAAAATAGCAAAATTAAATCCCAGTTAATAATTAATGCCTTCACAGTATTCTGAACCAAAAAAATAATTTTACAATCTGTTCATGGATATCTAGACTGGTTGAACATTGGATGTAATAAGTTTAAAGGTTATACAAAAGTAGCTGGAATCTAATTGGAGTCCAAGGAAATCCAGGACTTGTGTGACTTTCCTGGAAGAGTAGTTTAATGAAGGAAGTAGTTTGCCATATATTTTCATGCATCATACGATAGATTTGTTCCAGGAAATGGAATGACTGCTTCATGAAATTCATGTCATGGAATATTTGTAGGCACTGCTAGGGCAGCCTTGGTCTGTCAAAATCACTCTTTACAATGTTGATGTAATGGAAATCAGGGATAAAATGTTTTTTATGCATACCATATTTGTCCACATAAGTGCCTAGGGTTCCAGAGCATGAAATTTTCTTTAGAAAATAGGGAAGGCGCTTGTTTAGATCCCATCTCAATATGTTAAAAAATGATAGGTTTCATTGTCAACGAAAAAGAGGGTGGAAAAAGTGCAACAATATGTCATCAAATTTGTTTGATATCAAACACATAACAAATGACTGTTTTAAAGGGCCACTAAATATGAAAGGAGAACTATCAACGCAACCAAAAAATGTATGATTAATGAGACATAGAAAATGATTTTATTTTTTTCCCCTTCCCCAAAACACTGAAAATCTATGAAGGGAGAACTACCAATGCAACCAAAAAATGTTAAATGAGACATACAAAATGATTTTTTTTCCCCAATTTTCAAAACACTGAAATCAGAAAGGGCCCCTGCCTCAACTTAACCTCGCTTCGAAACTTTAACCAAAAGCTGGGGATGGGCGCTTGCTCAAGCACAGGCACTTCCGTGGGTAAATTCAAAAGTTGAAAATGGCCATTTTTTTTGAGCTATTCAAATACTACCTGTAGTATTTGCTAATTTGTACTTAGCTTTATAGTGTCTACCTACTGTCATGACACTTTGAAATGCCAACCTGTCAATCATCAGATGCTGAAATTAGTGTGAAAATCGCAAATAATAAAGTCATTACATTTAATTATTTGAACTTGCCCAATGTAAATAGTCTTCTAATGAGACAAGGCAATAAAGAGTGAAGTATGTGGTATATTATAGATGATGGATTAAAACAAGTTATTTTTAGTGTAATTAGTTGTATGCAGATCTGCTAAAACCATGAAGTATGTTAGCACAATCTGCTAGTGAAATGAAACAAAAAAAATTTGTCACGGTTAGATTATGTCTCCTTGGAAACGACACCCACCTGGTGAGACACTCCAGTTTCTATCAGCCCTTCATGATGCAAACACTGCTCATAGTTAGTTGAGTTGAGTTGATGAATTTAATGTAGGCGTTCTGAACGTACACATTATTGTCTTTAGATGAATGTCAAATAGCTCATGGCACTTTCAACATCACTTCTACTTTGCATAAATTTGAGTACATATATTTTGTAATAAAAATAAATACCTGGAATCGTCTTTCAAATGAACGATCCTATGTTGACCATGTGTAATGGTGAAGGGGAGGTATGCAGCATGTTCAGTTGCGTCTCAATGCATCTTCATTGTCATAGAAAACAAAAATGTGTTTGTAATGTGAGCCATAATGGATTTACATGAAATGTTGAATCGGTATTCAGTAATGTAGATGCAGTCATGAAACACATTTGAAATCCAGAAGAGCAGGAATTTTCAGCAAACATAGTGATGCGGTTGTGTTTTCATGAAGAAATGAGCATATAAATAAATCAGTAATTATACATATATATGTGATGTGAAATACCTTGCACTGTGTTGAGAATGTCTCAGGATTTGAAGACGTTTCAGATGTCACCACACATACTTGTTGCATGTCTTGGCAGTGGTATAGCTGAAAATAGAGTTGAGAGGTGACAATATGACCAGGTGGCCTTTTACCATCCAGTATATCCACTTGCCCATTTACCCATTTGCTCATAATCCAGTCAGCCACCACAGTGAAAAAAAAAACCCATTGCAAGTCTAGTTGTGAAAGAATAATGTTATTCATACAAGTCCATCATTGAAATATTTCTACATTGGTTGTTTGTTATAGGAAAATAATGGCTATGGCACGGCAGAGCCAGAGTGCTGACAGACCTGTGAAAACTCTAGGATTCTTTCTACAGTGCAATGCGGAGTCAGAATCAACGTAAGTCTGTTTTCTCTGAATGAATCACCGGTCAGTTAAACCAAAGCAAGGATACAAAGACCATGTCCTACATTAAAAAAAATATAGCAGTGAAAGTCTTGTTTTCAATTGTGGTTTTATTCCACACTTTTGATGTTCAGCGGGTCAAAATTAGCATATCAATGCATAGTTGCTCCTTCAGTTCTTGTATTATCCAATCTATTTTTTGGCATTAACCTATGAATAGTTGTTACACAAAGGGGGTGTTCCCATTGATTTAGATCTCCCTGTGGACCCCTGAATAGAATTCAAATTGATGTACTCAACATTCATTCTGTTGTACTACCAGCTGCATGTTCACGCCAAAGTGTCTTACGAAAGCATTTCTACGTAACCATGAAAAGAAAAATTTTAACAGTTGTCTACAGACTGAAAAAGTTTCAAGTTTTCTACACGAAAGCAGGAACAAGAATGAGTCCAAAGGTGAAGGCTCAACCTTACTACGTATACTTTTGCTGTTTTATCTCAAACATATTCATCAATTAATGTGTTCCATTTTAACCCTTTCACCACCATGGTTTAGCCCACACCCATTGTTATCAATGGGGACTGTGGACCTGTTTACAGGGAATCAGGGGTGAACAGGTTTAAGTAAGTCAAAGTTGTCTTCACAGGTCTTGGTCATGCAATGGACAGGCAGAACTGCGGATGCTGAATTGGAAAGAGGATGGTGAGCCGTTTGTGAGACGTAAGTTCCCGACCCATGTCTTCCCACAATTCTTTTTTATCTGGCAAGATACTTCACGAGAATTTGAAACTCTAATTTGACTGTAAAGTAATTGAGACTGATGAACTTATCCACGGTAAAATTGTTGTTCCTGTTCAACGAGAATTTGAAACTCTAATTTGACTGTAAAGTAATTGAGACTGATGAACTTATCCACGGTAAAATTGTTGTTCCTGTTCAACAATAATGAAACAAACATGAGTTCTGTTTGACAGTTCAGTGGTTTTATTGCACCCTTTGCCAGCTAATAATTTGATATCAGGGAGGAGATGTTTGTATTCACACTGTGGTGTATCTTGTCACATGTCATTGGACATGATACCAGTGGACGGTAGTCAGCTTTTTCTCAGAGGAATATTCTCAACGTCTTTTCTTTTTACCTTCCACAGGAATTCAACATTTGTTTTACAGCAAAGAAAATGATTGGGGATTCAGTCATTTTATGAGTTGGTCGGTGAGTGAAAATCCTGACATTTTTCAAAAAGACAAATTTGAGAAAGTTATCATTTGCTTGAACAATCTGGAGATAAAGTATGAAGTATAGGATTAACCCTTTGAGTGCTGTGATTTTTCCACCAAAACATTAGTGCAACATTTCACCATTTTTTATGAATTTTTGTGCATTTGTTTTGATAATTTTGGAGCAAATGGAAATCACATTTCATAGGCTACAGTTTTTTTATCAAAATTTGGCAATAATCTGAAAAAATTTCACTGGGGTATATTTTGTAGAGGCCACAAAAATTGACTTTGGTTCTTAAAGGGTTACCCCTTGGTGGGGGACTTTTTTGAAACTTGTCACTTTTTTGCCCTGTCATATGGAACTTCATTCAAGCTCAATACAAGACACTGTTACAGACATGATGCATACCCAAATAACACTACAACATGACACCCATCTTATTGCGACAATGCTCATACTATTTACTGACTTATGAAATAAGAGCATCAAATATCTATCATGCATTTAGAAAAATGTTCACCAGTGTAACTGGTCTATAAATAAACTTCTATCGTTTGTGAATATGTATGGCCAGTATTGTGTATTTCAGGGAGGCATTACAGTCGGTTGCCTTTTATGAGAGTAAAAAATAATTATCCCTCCTCCATGGCTCAATACATTACAGGACATTCTAGATCCGGAGAAAGGCTATTGTAAGGATGATACTATAATTCTTGAAGTCAATGTTGTAGCAGATGCCCCTCATGGTGTGAGGTAAGTCAGAAAGTCCCCATGTGTTATGTCTTGTGTGATTTGGAACATGCCAATATGTAAGCAAACTGTGCCATCCATACGGCCATCATGTCCAAGTCGTTTTCATGTGCACTATCATGAATATTGAACATTGTTGTGCTTGTGTATTGGTTTGTAGTCCTAAATAATGCCATTATGTGTACACGTGTACATTTATGCATGATGTCGATATCCAGGGCTCAAGTACAAGCAGTAAATAACCAGAATAAGAGAGTCCCACGACCTAGCGCATCCGTGATAGACTGACATCTACAGTCAAATTCATATAAAAAATAAATCAATATGAAGAAATCCGTCATTGCATTGCAAATGTTTATTTTGATATATTCAAATGAATGGATTACTAAAAACTGTGTTTTTGTTTTTTCATTAATTGACCATTTATTTGTTGACATCTCACACCTGTTTTGATTTCAGCTGGGATTCTAAAAAGCATACAGGCTATGTTGGTCTGAAGAACCAAGGTGCTACTTGTTATATGAATTCATTACTACAGACTCTTTTCTTCACCAATAAATTACGGAAGGTGAGCCATCCAGGGGATTTTAGGATTATTTCTGTTTTTGTTTCTGAGACGTGATTTGACGGGTCGTGACGTCAAATCACAGCCATAAATCTTATGCAAGCACAGCTTCGGGTGAACTGGCTGTCAACTGGCAGTTCAGTTTGCTTATGGTCATCCACCTTGACAAAACAACAGGTGGTGGGCAAGATGTTTTTAATGGCAATATGTGTTTTATTGTAATGGAGCTATTATGTCATTGTTTTTCAAACAAATGTTGAAAAGGAATAGATTACAATGAAACTATTATAAATAAGAGAATGCAATCCATGATGAAAAACCTTTTTGATGAAAAAGGAAATGTAGAATTGGATAAAATAACAGTGGTGATTACATGATATATTTATGGAAGCCTAATCATTTATTTATGGTCCTATATCTCTACAGGCTGTGTATTTGATGCCGACAGAAAGTGATGACTCCTCAAAGAGTGTACCTTTAGCTCTGCAGCGTGTGTTCTTTGAACTGCAGTACAGTGACAAAGCTGTGGGCACCAAGAAGCTGACCAAATCTTTTGGTTGGGAAACGCTTGATTCATTTATGCAACATGATGTGCAAGAACTCTGCCGAGTGGTAAGTCTCTGAAAATTAGATATGATATGAGTGGAAAAATCCTCTTCAACTTCAAGTTTGCCTTTTTGTCGCTCCAGATTATACCATAGTTTGGATTATAAATATAGGTCATATTCCAATAATTTTTCAAGTGTTATTGCAATCTTCTGACATTAAGCCTAAATATTATCTTGTATTACATCCATAGAATTGTTTTGTCAAATAGTCTGAATACAGGATGCCTTTAACCCACAAGATTTTGTTTGCTGCAAAAATGCTTACATAATACAGGAAAAATTTTTCAATATAATTCAACATTGGTATTTAGGTATGTGAATGTTTATGTAAGTTTGCTGATGTGGTGTACCTTTCATGTACAGCTATTGGACAACATGGAAAGCAAGATGAAAGCAACATGTGTTGAAGGCACCATTCCCAACTTACTAGAGGGTAAAATGATTGTAAGTACTCCTGTTCTTATTCAAACATGGAATAATAAAAGAACCCAAAAAGTTAGAAATAGGAAAAAACCATATAACAATAAAGGTATTGCTGTAGCAAAGCCATGAAATTTCACCGTCTCAACCTAAAATTGCAGATGCACAGACTGTCGATGTCTGTTATGTGAATGTATCGTAATCTATGTGTGGCTATATATGTGAAATGTTTTTTGACTTGATATTTATTTGAATTTGACTATATTAAATGAATGATCCGGTTCTGGTCATGTACACCAAACGAACCCCGATGTGGGATGATAGCTTCATTCAGTGATTATCTGTGTAAATGACACTCTATATCTGTTGAGTCTGCTGGTATTTTTCATCTTTGCATATGCTCTGTTATTTTGCTGCGTTGACTCAACTACTAATCATAGTTTCCACTGAGTGTATTATAATTATTAGTCCCCACAGATACCGTCCGGGGGGACTTATAGGTTTGGTCATGTCCATGCGTGCGTGCATGCGTGCGTGCGTGCGTGTGTGCGTGCGTCCGTCCGTTCACGCAGATATCTCAGATATGCAAGGAGCGATTTCATTCAATCTTAGTACAAGGATTACTTCATATGTCATACAGATGCACGTCGATTTGTTTTGTGATACGATCCAATATGGCCGCCAGGCGGCCATTTTATTACGATTTTTTCATGTACAGAGCCATAACTCAGACATGTTTCAACCGATTTTATTCAAAGTTGGTAAAAGGACATTGACCAATGTAATAGATATGCATGTCAATTTGTTTTGTGATACGATCCAATATGGCTGCCGTGCGGCCATTTTGCTACGATTTTTTCATGTACAGAGCCATAACTCAGACATGTTTCAACCGATTTTATTCAACGTTGGTACAAGGACATTGACCAATGTCATAGATATGCACGTCGATTTGTTTTGTGATACGATCCAATATGGCCGCCAGGCGGCCATTTTATTACAATTTTTTCATGTACAGAGCCATAACTCAGACATGTTTCAATCGATTTTATTCAAAGTTGGTACAAGGACATTGACCAATGTCATAGATATGCACGTCGATTTGTTTTGTGATACAATCCAATGCGGCCATTTTATTACAATTTTTTCATGTACAGAGCCATAACTCAGGCATATCTCAACCGATTTTATTCAAAGTTGGTACAAGGACATTGACCTATGTCATACATATGTACGTCAATTTGTTTCATGATATGATCCAATATGGCTGCATGGCAGCCATTTTGTTACAATTTTTTTATGTCCTTAGCCAAAACTTGGGCATGTCTCAACTGATTTTATTCACCGATTTTATTCAAACTTAGTACAAGGACATTGACCTATGTCATACATATGCACATTGATTTGTTTTGTGATACAATCCAATATGGCCGCCGTGTGGCCATTTTTTTCCCCGATTTTTTCATGTCCGGAACCATAACTCAGACATGTATCAAGCAAATTTATTCAAAGTTGGTACAAGGACATTGACTTATTTATACATATGTATGTCAATTGGTTTCACGAGATGGTCCAATATGGCCACATAGTAGCAATCTTGTTATGGTTGTTTCATGTCGAGAGCCATAACTCTGGCAAGTCTCAACTGATCTTATCCAAAGTTGGTACATGGACATTGACTTATGTCATACATATACGTGTTGATTTTTTAAACAGTAAGATCAAATATTGCTGCATGGCAGTGATTTTTTTACAATTTTCTAATGTACAGAGCCATAACTCAGACATATTTCCACCAGTATCATTCAAAGTTGGTACAAGGACATTGACCTATTTCATACATATGCTCGTCAATTTGTTTCACGTCATGTAGCAGTAACATGTCAATTATTGAAGTTTCGTAAGTAGGCTGATATGTCAAGAAATACTGCATCAAATTCATGAAACTTTGTACAGATGTTAAGCTCACATTGCTTTAACATTGAAAAAGACATTTATCAGTGTCATTTTAATTAATTTGTAATTGCATAAGTAATGAACTTTCCTAATTAGAGTGATATAGCCACAAATTAATACAACGTCAAATTTGATGAAACTTGATACAGATGTTGATCTCAAAGTGTTGTAAATACTGCATCAAACTTTGTGAAATATGGTACCAGTGATAATCTGTTAAGTGTTAGGATTGTATGCAAAATGTTTTGCAACATCCTGTTGATTAATTCCTAGTTGACTCATTTTATGAACTTTAGGATGGTGGCCTACATTGGTTTTATGTTTTCATCACCATGGAACTCATTCTTGGCCATTGAGCGCCATCTGTATCAAAGTATTTTTATCACAGACCTAATTAATGAAGAGGACTCTATCCTCTCTGAGGACATGTAATCAAAGTACCCATTAACAAGTGGGGACTGTGTCATCAACGATGTATTATACTTATTATTACTAGATTACTTTCAACCAAAATTTTGATTGATTGGATTCCTATCAGTAGTCCTTCCAGCGTTTTCCGCAAGGGTAGTCTAAGATGTTGGATTAGGTTTCCATGAGCAATCAATTCATATGTTAATAACCATACAAAAGAATACATTTTCATAACAAAAAGGTATGCAAATTATACATAGATATGTAAATTGACCAGCCCTCTGTTTTTGCAAGCCGTTGAGAACACTACCCTCTCATGGCCATGCCTGTATGCTTCATCTGAATTCTCTATGAAATACTATCACTCCTCAAAAAAAATTTGTAAAAGAAGCTATGAAGTACAGTGAAACGCTTTGTTCTCATGACTTTTTTACTGGAATATAGATCAAAAACACTGCACAAGACAAACCCTGCAAATTTCTGTGTGGCACAACCACTGTTTAGTCTCCCCAACTTGACACATCACTGACCCTAGAGAGTTCTCTTGGACTTGTGAAAATTTTGCATATTGCATGTATAGGTATAGAGCTGAGTTCAAGATACTTCCAGAAGTTCCTAAATTAACTCAAAGAGATCAGAGATTTTGAAAGTTATTGGCACACGGAGCAGGACGAGTTACGTAAGCATTCACGCTATTGCATGGTATATTTGAGCGCTCCGTAACTTTTGGAAAATTATCGAAGTCTGGCTACTGGTTAACAGCTCAAGATACTTCATGTTGGTGGGTAAAGATACAGTGAACAATATTTGTGAAGATGGGAACAGATTTAGAAAGCTACAGAAGAAATATTGGCTGTTTTTGTGGTGGTGACCCTTCAAGACAGCGTAAACCGGCAAAGATGGCGGTGTTACACATTCCAGCGGTCAGGTGTTGTATTACACTGGCCGTAAAGGTATGTCTTGTGTCACTTCTTTTGCTGGCCGGCAACGTGGAAAGAAATCCCGGCCCACCTAAATTGAGAAGTAGTGAGTCAGCTACCAAAGAAGATATTAGCGCTCTTCATGAAAAATTGGACGCAATACTGAATGACACCAAAACCATGAACAAAAATTTCGAACTTATGCAGACCAGGCTTGACAACGTAGAAGAGGACATAAATGATATAAAATTGCAAATTCAAGAAGACTCGGTCAGAATAATAGAACTGGAGAGACTGAAAGGTGAAATAGACAATTAGGAGGGGAATCTGGTCCCGGTTGTGCTATGCTACCTGATGAAAATTTGGTTGGTCGTTTAAAATCAGAAATTGATGAATGAAGAAGACTATCAGGGTTATTAATAAGGAAAAAGATGACCTGGAGAATAGAGGTAGAAGAAATAACTTAGTTTTTTTCGGGATGTCCCAAGGAAGTGAACATGAGAGCTGGGAAGAATCGGAAGATAAAGTGAAACATCTGATCCGAAACCAACTGGGACTAACGGACAATATCGAAATCGACCGGGCCCATAGAATAACTAGTGCGCCACTAGTCCGCGGATACAGGCCCATAGTTGCGAGGTTTAGCAGCTTTAAAGACCGTGCACAAGTTCTTCGTAAAGCCTTCTTGCTAAAGGACACAAATATTTCCATAAGCGAAGACTTTTCAAGAAGAATTCGAAAAATTCGTGCGAAGTTGTTTGAACATCGTCGTTCGCTGCTGGAAAATAACAAAGATTTAAAGGCGCGCCTCCAATACGACAAACTCGTTGTTACGGACACTACAGGCAAGCGTATATTTAGAGTAAACGAAGAATCTGGACTTATTTTGGAGCAGTCATTTACATTTGATAGTGATGGACCCCAATAGGGGTGTGGCCAAGGCCCAAATGAGAAAAGTCATGAAGAGGTTTCGTTGCTTGTATGGAATGTACGTGGTTTAAAGAGAAACTTGTGTAATGCAGAGTTTACCTCTTTCTGCCAAAGTTTCGACATTGTTTGTGTTTTGGAAACGTTTTGTACAAAAGAAGATACTTGTTGTCATTTTCTTTCCGATTATAATTGTTTTCTTTCGCAGCCACAAGAAAGTCTCGAAGGGGTAGACCAAGTGGTGGTGTTATGGTTTATGTTAAAAAATGGATCGGTAAAGTTAAGCAAATTCAGAGTGATCTTGAAAATTGTGTTTTTCTCGAATTTGACAAATCATTATTTTCATGTGATAAAAATGTTATTTTGGGCTGTTGCTATATTCGCCCAGAAAATAGCACGAGTGAAATCGAAAAATTAGAGGATTACTTAGTCAATATCCGTTCTTTCAACGCCGATAGTTCTCTCATTCTGTTAGGGGATTTTAACGCCAGAGTTGGTTCACTTGAGGATTACATTATAGACGACTCAATTGATCATGTACCTCTATTGGGTGATATTGGTTATGTGTCAGATACATTCTGTAAACCACGTCAGTCCAGAGATTCGACTGTAAACCCAGCTGGTAAGGTTTTGATTGATTTGTGTAAGAAAGTAGGTATGCATATTGTAAATGGTCGAACAGGTGAAGATCAAGTTGGTCATTTCACATGTTTATCGTATGCTGGGGCAAGTGTTGTAGATTATGTCATCATTTCTTCTGAGTTATTTGACAGCGTGGTGAATTTTGATGTACATCAACGTACTGAGTCAGACCATATGGCGTTAACATGTAAATTTAAATGTAATGTATTTAGAAATGTCAGTTGTGTGACAAGTGAAAACGACCACGAGTGTGCAAATGTTGAGTGTTTTAAATGGTGCGAAAATTTCAGAAATACTTTCCTGGAAAATGTATCTTCAACTCAGGTAACAAGTCTCTTCAAAGATTCAATAGACAGCTTGCCGAATATTGACAGCGCTATTGATAAGTTTACCGGCGCTCTGAAAACTGCTGGGAAAGACATGCAGTGTCAAAAGTTTGTCGCACACAAAACAACTAAGCGTAAACTAGTAGATTGGTTTGATAACATGTGTTTTCTCAAAAAACGCTGTATGTATAACAAACTGAAAGATTTCAGGAAGTCAAATACCAGCTTTGCCTTACAAGAGTACTTTGCAGCAAGAAAAGATTTTAAAGAAACGTGTAGAAGTAAAAAGTTAAATTTTCAAAATGTCATTAGAGAGAAACTTTCAAACGCTTTCAAGGAGGGTTCATCAAACATCTGGGGTATTTTGAAATCATGTATGAATCGTACAAGCTACAGCTCAAACAATATTAGTCTAGATGATTGGTACGATTATTTTAAAACATTGTATGAACAGTGTGCGGATACTGGTTCTAGTGATCACTGCTTCTCTAAATCAGTGAGTGAAGTCTTACAAAATTTTGACGTTTCTGTAACTGAAACTCAGGATGCTGAAACTCTAAATAGGCCCATTTCTGAACAGGAGATTTTATCAAGTCTCAAAAAGCTGAAATGTTCGAAATCTCCAGGCTTTGATGGAATCCCAAGTGAGTTTTTCAAATATTCATCTGCTGTTGTAACACCTTTCCTTCATATTTTGTTCAATTTTATTTTTGAATCTGGGTATTTTCCCGAAGACTGGGCGACTGGTGTAATTGTACCCTTGCTTAAGAAAGGTGATAAGAATAATGTTAACAACTATAGGGGGATTTCACTTTTAAATATTTTGGAAAGATTTTTACTTCTATTCTTAATGAAAGGCTGACCATCTGGGCTGAAAACAATGATGTAAGATCCGAATGCCAAGCAGGATTTAGAAAAGGCCATAGTACTGTTGATAATATTTTTGTTTTACACGCTGTAATCCAAAAGTATCTCAGTGTTAAAGGAGGGAAATTTTATTGTCTCTTTGTGGACTTCTCGAAGGCATTCGATAGAGTTGATCACTCCTTGCTTCTTTATAAGCTTTCTTCTCTCGGTATTTCAGGAAAAATGTTTCAGATTCTTCGTTCAATGTATTCAAATGTTAAGTCTTGTGTGAAATCGGACTCCCGATTGTCAAAGTATTTTAAATGTCCTGTCGGTGTGAGACAAGGATGTATGTTAAGTCCGATACTTTTTACGTTTTTTATAGAGGAATTGAACAATATGCTTGTCAATTCAGATGGAATGGGAATTCAATTAACACAGGAATATTATAATTTGTTTTCTTTACTGTATGCTGATGATGTTGCTATTATAGCGGATTCAATTGTAAATTTACAAAAGTTAATTAATGTGTTGGGACAATTCTGTAGTAAATGGGCAATGCGAGTTAACATTGACAAAACAAAAATCATGGTTTTCCGCAGGGGAGGGCACTTGGCTCGCACTGAGAGATGGACACTAAATGGTGAATATATTGAAGTTGTTAGTTATTATAATATTTAGGTCTTCTATTTTCATCAAGAAACGTTTGGGGAAAGGCGGTAGCCACCTTAGCGGACCAAGCTAACAAAGCTCTAACATGTTTGCATATTGCAAGTAAGAAAATTGGCGGTTTTCCTTTTAAAACACATTTATGCTATTTGACAGAGTGTTTTACCCATACTTCTTTATGGTTCAGAGATATGGGGATACCAATACTACAGAAATTGGAAAAAGTGCAAAGAAAATGGTGTAAATTACTTTTAGGTCTTCCACCAAACGCACAAAACGAGGCAGTTTAGGTGAATGTGGTCGAGTTCCAGTTTTTGTTTCATCCTTGAAACGTTGTGTAAAGTTTTGGTTAAGACTTATAGAAATGCCATCACACAGGTTGCCTCGTCAAGCGTATGATATGCTTATTAAGTTAGATTCTTTGGGAAGGCAAACATGGGTGACTTCTTTGAAACATGTATTATTTTCATATGGATTTGGATATACGTGGTTAGCACAAGAAGTTGGAAATAAGGATTTATTTTTATATGAGTTTGAATTAAGAGTAAAAGATGTCTGTAAACAACAATGGTGGGTTACATAAGTGGAAAAACCAAAAATGCGTAATTATGTTAATTTCAAAAGTGCACTTGAACCTGAAAAATACTTGACCCTTCAACTTAATTTTAAATTTCTTCAGTTGTTTGCTTGTTTTCGTTGTGGGTGTCTTCCACTAAATATTGAAGAAGGTAGACACACGGGCATAATATCTAGTGAAAGATTTTGTACCTTATGCAATCTTAACAAAGTCGAGGATGAATTTCACTTCTTATTAGAATGTCCTGCCTATAAAGACTTTCGTGTACTTTATATTTCAAGTGAAACTTATATCCATCCAAATTATTGTAAATTTAACCGTTTGCTACAATCATCAAATGAAGGAACGATACGTAAGCTGTGTATATTTATTTATAAGGCATTTAATTTCCGAAAACAATGTCTTAGTAATCAATTTTCCTAACGATTGTAAATACTTTGTTTCATACTATATTATTTCATACCAAACTGTAACTTTTCTTGTGTAATGTAACTCTTTGCAATGGGGCCGGAGGCCTTGAAATGCAAATAAAAAAATAAAACATCCAACATATAATGGCACACGGAGCACAATGTGTGTTTGCCAATTTTTGGTTACTGGATCCACCATGGTTTTTCAATGCTTAAACATTTGCTGTTTTATGAGTATGGCTCAAATGGTTATTTTGTGTCTTTCCTGTAGTCTTACATCAAATGTAAACACGTGGACTACGTCTCTCAACGGACTGAACCATTTTATGATATTCAACTCAATGTCAAAGGCAAGAAAAACAGTGAGTATAGAAACTTGATAATTTATCCCATGCATTATATAGCTGTATCAAAATTTAGTGCTAACTTTCCGAAAGAGCCTGTAGAGTGTAGTGCATGGGAGGGAGTTGATTTTACAGAGACAATCTGATCATTGGTGGTGTGCTGTCAACTCTTTTACAGTTGTTCATTGCTTCTTGAGTACCTCATGCATTACAAAATTACAAAACTATGACTCTATTTGGGTTTACCAATTCAATATTCAGCTTTACAGAATTTTTTGCATTCACCTCATCGTTGTCAAATATAAACCAGATACGGTTTGGAATAATATATGAATTCAAGATTTAATTACACACTTCACAGACAAGAATGCTGCTCAACTCCTTTTTATGTGTATATCATTCAAAAATCTATACAGTGTGTTATGATGTACAAGATTGTTTGAGATTTGGTGTCTGGCAGCAGTAATGGCACAATACCGATGGGTTTGTTTTTTTTATAGTTCATGAGTCATTCAAGGACTATGTCGCCCCAGAAACCATGGATGGAGACAACAAATATGATGCTGGAGATTTTGGTTTACAGGTCAGTGTCAGGGAATTTCATTCTCCAACTTTTATGGGAAAAAAATACAATTTGTACTGAATAATGAATATTTCACTGAATCATGTGTGTTAAGGAGCTGCTTTACAATATTTCAAAACTTGTATACTCCTCGACTGTGATATTTAACATTTTCAGCAAACAACTGAATTAATGTTTAGCAATTCAAAATAATGTTTGAGTGTCCATAACATGCAAGCCTGTTGAGCATGACTTTAACCACAGTCTAGATATTTTGGGAACATCAAATTGATAATTTATGTGCTTTATAATTTGAATTGGCGACATCCAGACTGTTGTGCAATTTCACTGTAATTTGCGACAGCGATGCAGAAAGTGATTTGCTTGTTATTTGCATATCAAAAGCAACATACAGAGTAGCTACTTCAGAACAAAGCATGCCCATAAAAAACGATTGTTGCCGTTAATACTTCCTATCACCTACTGTAAGGTGTACCTTATTGACCTTTTTTTATGACAAGGTGTGAAGTACTTTCCTTCAATAGATAACTGCATACAGATTTGTTGAGCCAACATTTTAATGTTGTTAAGCTTTGATGTACACCCACATCTCACTTTTACGTGTCATGCAATTGGCGTACTCTGGAATAAAAGTTACATTCTGACTATGACAGTATACCAAGGAAAATAGACACTGAAGACACAATGTTATAGTGGTACAAAGACATGGATAAACGGGTGCAGAGAATACACACATACTTTTATTTATGCTTCTGCACTTGGGTTTGTTTCTACCGGGGTCCATTTTAACTGATTACTGTGTTGGATCATGAAGTAATGCACCATGGATGTAGAAAGAACTGTTCTTACAACAAGCACAGCAGTACAAAGTATTGTAACCAAGAGTCTCTTCAAAAGTGCTTTACAGAAATTTTTTAACATAGTTACTTTTACAAAAAGATATTATTTTACCGTAAGGCAAGAGGGGACAAAGCTCTTTAGAAAGATTGAAATGATAGTATACTTTGGAAGACTCTTTTTACTGATCATATTGTAAATTTTCACACCATACAGGAAGCTGAGAAAGGAGTTGTGTTTTCGTCATTTCCCCCGGTTTTACATTTACAATTGATGCGGTTCCAGTACGACCCAGCCACTGATGCCAATATCAAAATAAATGATAGGTCAGTACAATCCTTTTGTTGTATACAAAGTGGTGGTCTAGAGCAGACTTAAAATCAAAGTCCTCCCAGATTTCTATGTGTGGGCGCGTAACGTCAGTCCTGGTCCCAAATGATTGCTAACTTTGATCGTCAAATTTATTTACCGGAAGTTTTCAATCCAGTTCTTATCATCCCATGGAGTCAGAACAGCGTTTTCCCATCAAGTTTCACCCCGCAAACGAGACCATGTGGCATAATTCACAGTGCTTGTACAGCTGAGAGACGCTTTAACATTGTTAAAAATGCCATGTACTGATTATTTCTTCTCAGCTGACATATTTGATTACAGCCCATACGACCATAAAGGCATGTTAAAGTTGTCTCCGATGGTTAAAATTGTCAGTGGTGGTCACATTAGCCGTTCTTGTGTGTAAAACGCGTACAAAAAGCAAGAATAGTACAAACACTGTGTTATTATCCAATCCCATCATTTTGAACTTTAAAAGGTCAGAGGTCACATGAGGCTAAAGTTATGCTGGCTTATTTTTCTGTTGTGATCATGTCTGAACAGAAACTAAATTTGATCTTTGGTCTGATGCTAGTCGTACCTACTTGACCGTGGTCAAATTTGCCTGTGTGAACCGTGTTATAGTGTATTTAAGTTGTAAATGTTACAATATTAATTGCAATTTGTGACTGTTTTCTTTGTTTGTCTTCATCACAACATATAAATGGTTGTGATAAATTTACTGTTCAACGTAATTTCTATTCCATTCATCCTACAGGTTTGAATTTCCTGAGAAGTTAAATCTAGATGACTTTTTACAAAAATCTGAAGCTACACCAGCTACGTATACATTGCATGCTGTGCTAGTACATAGCGGTGACAATCACGGTGGACATTATGTTGTAT
This sequence comes from Ptychodera flava, assembly GCF_041260155.1. NCBI lineage: Eukaryota > Metazoa > Hemichordata > Enteropneusta > Ptychoderidae > Ptychodera > Ptychodera flava. The sequence goes on along the minus strand of NC_091942.1, from coordinate 14,244,590 downwards.
ATATCAATCCTAAAGGAGATGGGAAGGTGAGTGATCAGAGTAGATCATTGCTTTGTAACCTCGGTTATGAAATGACCAGAGAACCTCAGTGGTTATAGTTTTTTGGACATTCTGTTCACAGTTGATTAGGTTTTATGGATTACAATTACTTGATGTGAAATTAAATTTCAAGTAATCATAATATTTTGTATACCTGTCATATATTTTTCAGTTTGGTAAAATTTATTGATGTAAACATGAAACCTGCTTGCTGAGCTGTAGTAGTCTCACAACTGTGTGGATCATTTGAAATCTATGAGAAATACAATGTGAGATTGCGACTATTTTTAGCTTGCTTAAAACCCTTTGAGCGCTGTAATTTTCTCCCGCCAAAATTTTAGTGCAAAATTTTACCAATTTTTATGAATTTTTCCTTAATTTTTTTATAATTTTGGACCAAACGAACGTCACATTTCATTGGCTACAGTTTTCTCTCAAAATTTTGGCAAAAATCTGAGAAAAATTGACTGGGGTTTATTTTGTAAAGGGGATAAAAATAGACTGGCGCTCAAAGGGTTAAATTATGGATTACTGTAGAACTGCTGACTCTAGTGATTCTCATACGTACCTTCTGTATTACTTTATGATAATGCTTCCGCTGTGAATGAAATAAATGAAAATATTGTGAAGGTGATGACATTTGTAAAATGTTATGACATACTTAAAATATCCGGACTATTGTTAGGAGGTGGCTGATATACGATGTTGATTTTGCAGATATGTCATATTTGCAACTCCTATCCAATTATTTTGTATGTAACCTGTTTTTGTGCTCTTTGTTTTCCAGTGGTGTAAATTTGATGATGATGTAGTGTCTCGCTGCAGTAAAACAGAGGCCATCGACAACAACTTTGGCGGGCATGAAGACGACATCTCTGTCAAACACTGTACCAATGCATATATGTTGGTGTACATACGTGATAGTGACAAAGGTGAAAAAACTGTGTTTATCCCCTTGGAGGGAAAAAGGGTTTCAACCCTTGGGAGCATTAAGAACCCTTACAGTACATGCTGAGTAGGAGACGTGCATTTATATTCATTTGCGTTAATTATATTCAAGTGATCTGTTTTGACTATGAGAAGCCATAATAGGCAGTTACTATTGTTGTGATCTGGACTTGTGAGAGGAAATAAGGCAGGATATATAATATTTTGGCAAGATAATACCACACATTGATTCTTTTTTAGTATATTTACAATTATATTATACCAGCATATTAATGGCAAAGATACCCCGATCTGATCGGTCAAGGCATGAAAATAATTGTGCTATATTCGCAAAACAGGCATGAGCTCTCAGGTAGAGAAAAAATTCCCTTTTGACATTCATGCCAGAATGTCAATTTAATATTATGATATAATAGCAACAAACCACCTCAGCAATGGCTATCCACTCGATTTTGACAAGTTCACTCCATGTATGCACTCACTATTGCTTGTGCACTATTATGTCCTGATTTGGTCAAAATTGAGTGGTATACCATCGCTAGGTATGGTTTATTGCTTAATTTTCAAAAATATACATGTAATGGCAACAGGAATTTCTCAGAATCACTTTTTATATTTGATTTATTTTTGTTCACTACCATTCCCCCCCCTCAAAAAAATGTAAAATGTCAACGTATTTACATACTGATACTAACACAGCAATGTTGAGGGTGTAGTAATATGATACTGTGGTATAATTGTCATTTCTGTTACAGGTAATCTGATATCATCACAGATTTTGTGGTTTTTGTGAGATTTGAACATGGCTAACCAAGCTTTCTTGTTTTTGCTCAGATGACATCTTACAGACAGTAACTGACAGTGATATTCCTGATCAGCTACGAGAAAGACTACACGAAGAGAAGTAAGTAAATTTCAAACCTCTCTTTGAACTTCCCAAATAATGTCATATGAAGATTTACACACAAAAGAAGCTTCTCATTGGTTGCCAAACTGCTTGGAGTCACAATTCTGTGCCTCATTGGCCAATCCTGACCCTTGTTACTTACTGAGAACCTGCTAATAATTGATGCCCATCTCTTGCAGGAGGCTAGAAGCCCAGAGGCGGAAAGAGAGGAATGAAGCCCACCTATACATGACAATAAATGTAATCACAGAAGATCAGTTCTGTGCTCATCAAGGAAATGATCTCTTTGATCTTGATAAACTCAAATGCAGGTAAAAATAAATCAGTTACGTTTTAAGATTATGTTGATGACATTGTTCAGTTATAAGAGATTCATCCCAGCCACTGTTTTATAGCTCAAAAATGTAATAATAAATTTCTTGTTTTGATCTTTATCGTGTAAATTTTAGCCATTCTACTTCATACAAGGCCAGAATAGATGTAATTCTCAGAACTGCTCATGTTAACACTTTCACCGCGGGAGGGCGCATTCTGCGCCAACGGTCAGACTGCGGGAGGCGCGTAAACGCGCCAAGATCGAATGCGTTAGCATACGTTGTTGGATTTGATCTATAACATGTTTGTTGATTATTTCCTCAACCCTAGAGTAACCTAACGGGTAGAGGTCAAACCTGAATGAGCATGCGTGCACGATTTGTAAACAAATGGTGCAATACAAGGTAGTTTTACTGTTGTGATTTCTCAGGTTCGGTGATCAACTTTTTTCAGTCAGAAGGCATTTAAAAATGGCGACAAGAGCGCAGTTTAATACTGATGCAGCTCTCGAGCGTGTATTTCAGGACAGCAATAGTGAAAATGACACTGACAGCTCCAGCGATAGTGAACTCGACAATGACGGCGGAAGTCAAGGTTCACTCGGTGACAACTCTGATCGTGAATTTCAACCTGACGAGCAAATGCAAGGACGGCGAGAGAGACATGAAGGTAGGCCAGTTGAGTACGCTCAGAGACAGGTGCAGCGTAGAGGCCGTTGCAACAATGATGGGGAAATCCCGTGGATGTTTTACGACGTCAATGACAATTACACCCCAGATTGGCTACCAGCGTATAATCGCCGCCGTGGTATATTAGTTGATACGGCCGACTTCGAACCGGTAGATTACTTTCAACTGTTTTTCCCAGATGATGCTTTCGACTTGATCGCAGAAGAAACAAATCTGTATGCTATGCAGTTTTTTGATGACCCTACTGTCGATGAGTTGCCATTCCGTTCAAGGTTTCGCCAGTGGAGCGACACCTCTGCCGATGAAATAAAGGCATTTGTGGCACTGCAGATCTTGATGGGACTGTGCCAGAAACCTGTTTTATCAGAGTACTGGGGCACCTATCCATACACCCACACTAAGTTCGGTAAAATCATGAGAAGAGACCGCTTCCTTTTATTGCAGTCATTTCTACATTTCAACAATAATAACAACCAGGTAGTCAGAGGTGCAGTGGGATACAATCCCCTCTTCAAAATTCAGAGAATGTTGGACATAGTAGATCCACTGTATGAGGCTGCCTACAGTCCAGAGAGAGAATTGTCTATTGATGAGTCCATGATTAAATACAAAGGCAGACTTTCTTTCAAGCAGTACATGCCAGCAAAGCCCACGAAGTTCGGCGTGAAACAGTTTGTGCTGAGTGAGAGCCAGAGTGGCTATGGGCTGAAGTTCATGATTTATACAGGCAAGTCATCCTTCAATCGTCTTCCTGGAGTGGGTTTAGGAGAACAAGTTGTGCTGCAACTCCTACAAGGCTATGAGAACATCGGTCACACTGTTTATATGGACAACTATTACAGTTCGCCTAAACTGTTCCATCAGCTCCAGAATATTGGCATCGGTGCATGTGGCACAGTAAGGGGAAACCGTAGACATATGCCTGTTGACATTCAACCACGTTACATGCATATGCGCAGAGGTGATGCTCCAATATTTTTAAGATCTGACAATCTTGTTACATGTGCCTGGCATGATACAAAACAGGTGACATTTCTCAGCACATTTCACACAAATGATGTCATCGAGAAACGAATTCGTAGCAGACACCACATCGATGGTTATCGCCAAATTCAGAAGCCACTCCTTGCTGAAGACTACAACAAGCATATGGGTGGAGTGGACCTGTTGGATCAAATGCTTGGCACATACTCGTATCCTCACAAGTCAATTAAATGGTATCATCCAATATATCATCGCATCCGAGAAGTCGCCTTGGTCAATGGATACATAATCTACCAAAAGGCAAGTGATGAAAATAAGCTGTCACCTATAAGGTTTCGCCAGGACGTTGTAAATGGTCTTCTGCAAGAGTACACCCTACCTACAATCCGGCAAGGTCGTCCTTCTTTCCTACCGAACCCAGCAAGGCTAACTGAGCGACACTTCATAGCAAAGTACACAAGAGCAAATCATCGCCCAGACTGCATTGTTTGCAGCGACCGTCGGCAAAACATAAGACACCAGACCACATTGTACTGCCAGCAGTGTGAAGTACCTTTGCATATTGAGTGTTTCAAGCGATTCCACACTTTGAGAGATTTCCGGAATGTTCAAAATTAGATCTTTAATACTGCTATGCATAGAACATTTACCTTTTTGAAAACAGTTGTTGATGCTATTTTCTTCATGTACATTGTACACGTTACATTTGTAAAGTTTCCCATTTTTGACAAGAAATTCAAAATATCAAAGCTGAAATCGCAAGCTATTATCTGGATTGCATAGATAACCTCACAATGTTATAAAATGAATTTTGAACTACAGTAGAATGTTTTAGAATCATATTTCGTGTAATACATGGAATAACATACTCAGGTAAAACATGTTTTTGATACAGACCAATATGCAACTTAGATTTAGACATTTATCATGCGACCACTCAAAGATTCTCATAATGCATGTAAAGAACTATGTTTAGTGCTATGTAGATCAACTTTTATTTGTAAGACGTAACGTAAGATAACTCTGGGTTTTTAAAACTTATGAGAACGTTCAATTTTGCAGTTCTAAGTAAATTGAAATGCTGAATACTGTAAGCTTGCTGCTAGGCACATAAAACCCTGTGTTTGATTTCTCATTATGATGCATATCATTTCTATTTTTCTGATATGCTTTATAAATTTAAATCATTGTTGTACACATTGACTTTACTTTATCAAATTGAACATGTAGATTTATCATTTTGAATTGACAATTGAATTTCTCAGGTAAATTGCACTTTGAAAGTGCCCATATCTTGTGATGATATATGTAATTTTACTTTATTAATTCATTATCTAACGGATATAAAAATTGTGAAGAAATGGTGATATGCAGGTACAAAATACATCAGAATTATGTAGACGCTTTTTCTGCCAAATATTTGCTAAATACCATGTGAAATGTTGCTTGCTTTGTTTTTACCTACCTTGGTAACCTACCTTTTCTCATCTATAGATATTGTACAATCTTCAGGAATGTTATATTTTACTTTTACAGAACCACATTTACATGAAACACAGTTTTTCATATTTGTTTTACAAAAAAAAAATCCATAGAAAGACTTCAGATGGTATTTTTATTTACATTCTTTGTATTTATTTTTAATATATATTTCAATTTCTAAAGTTTGAATTTACAGAGTTTATTTTTAATTTATATCGAAGTTCAATGAGAAAACTTGCTTCTTTATGGTAAAGATGATACAAGGATGTGGGTCCCATTCGGAGCTAGAAGGAATATTGTTGGCAAGAAGAACATTTACTAAAAGTATTCAATAATTCATGATTATATATTCCCCCTGCCCTTCAAAAAATATTGACAATGTATTTCTTATCTTTAATATTATTTCCTGAAAGGAAATATGGCTGTTTAATTGCAATAGAAAAGAATATGTAATACTTGAACACAGCAGCATGTGACTATGTAGCTAGGTAACATAACATATGCTGCATCTTTGATGGTCTACTTTTAAAGTAGTACCCTATTTTCTGCAAAATTTAAGTTAACAAAGCTTCAACGTATGTGCTTACATGATTCCCACTTTTTGAAAGTGTAGTACATGATCAAACAATGGACTTTACAATTGTTCAGCTGATACCCTATTGCAACTGGGTAATAATATGAGAATGTCATGGGGCTAATTAAAATTGTTTACACTGAAGAACAATATTTCACAATAATTAACATCTATTTCTTCATTAGAGATGTTCAAACGTATTACCTATCTTTTTAATTATTTTCCTAAAAGGAAAATGCTGTTATTATTTTTCATAATGCAAGAATAGTGCAATTTTTGTATTTATTTTTGAAATCCAATATGGCTGCCATACCCACGTGACCTTTAGGGTGTGTCACATGACCTTTGATGTATTTTTGATGAATAACGTGCACTTACGTGTATGTTCAAAATGATAAATTGAGCTTACAAAGCTTTTAGCCTATAGTGGTTAAATTTGACAAATTTGGGTATCTGGTGTAACACAGGCTTACTATGCATTTTACAAAGGTGCCCGTTTACTTAATTGATTAGCAATATTTATCAATGATGTGTTCCTGGTTCTCAAGTATTTGAATTGTTGAATGTATTTTGCATCTTTTGAAATGTGGTGCTGAAAATAAATGCATTTATTTATTGAAATAACCAAAAAATACTATAATTTATTTGTTTTTTTGTAAAATCCAATATGGCCGCCAAGGTCACGTGACCTTCTGCTAGGGTCACGTGACCTTTTGTGAGATTTTTATAGTGTGGCTTTATGTTGCAATAACCTCTCAAAATATTGTCCCGAATACTAACACAATAAGAAAGATACAGCTTGTGCATTTGAAACAACACTTATGGTCATATATTACCATAGGAAACTACGCATAGGAATGCATGTATAAAAATTAATTACGCAGCGAAAGTGTTAAATTATACATCAAATACAGCAATACTGATGGAAAATGTTTTCCAGTGGGATCATTTGATATGTGAAATGTCCGCAGCATCGTTTACATTGGTTGTGACTTTAGTTGTGGGTAGCTGGGTAAAATTTGTGAAATACTTGCGCAGTAGTTGAAGTACATCTCGTAAATCTGCCTTCATGACAAACATGCAAGTTATTCATGCAATCAAATTCAACATTGTGTCGATATGTGTGTGTGTGTTGCTGTTGTATTATATGAAGGCAAGGTGTGTGTGTATAAAACCCACTATGTATACAATAATATATACTGGCATACTCAGTGTTTGTATTGTAGGGAATCCCTGTTTGAGAGTATGGTATGTCTGTATGTGTGTGTGTACGTTTGTGTGTGTTCATAAATGTGTTGAGTGATTGCTGTTTCCAATATGTTACTCTGTGAGATACCTAATGATTGATTCCAACATTAAGTGTATCTATAATGAAAATTATACTAATGAATATAGAGCTTACAAACCACTTGATAATGACTATAGGAATATTCATTGGTGTAAAATTGTGCAATAATATACAAAATCAGTAACATTTTGAAATGTGATTCTTTCTGTTTCAGGCCATTCAAGGTTCTCAAGACATCATCACTATTGGAATTCCTGGAGATGTTGTCACAGGCAATGGGATATTCCCTGGACCAACTGAGACCCTGGCCAATATCACAGCGTACCAACACTACCTACAGACCTTCTATGTTGTATATGGACAGTGATATCAATAGATCAGTGAGTTAGCTATTCATTATTCAAGCCACTGTAGATCTCTACCAGTGCTGTTTGAATGAATCTGTATCGCTAATGGTGCTCTGGGAAAAAAATATTGTTTACTACACCACTTTTCTGACAACATAGTCTGATCATAAACAGATGTTTGTTTTAGGCCTAAGGAGGTGAAATTAGAAGATTGTGGTTTTTCTTTTGTCTCCAAAGAGGTGAAGGTTGCTCTGCTTTGTAATTTCAGACTTTAAAAATTATTCAAATTATGGTATTTGTCTATTCCTAAACAGGTATATGAACTTGCAGAAGGTGAAAGTCCATGGAATGTATTTCTAGAGACTGTGGATGCAGAATCTGGCAATGCTGCATTGCCACCATTTGATAAAGATAGTAAGTCCCTGAATGGTACCATCTTTAGGTTGTGAAGTCGTTACACCTTGTAAAGATCACACCAATTTTTTGCAGAGATATATGTCATCACAGTAACATATGAGAGCTTTTTCTATATTCCACATGCCAAGAGGGGCTGGTCAAAGTTTGTCCGTCAGGTGTACGCAACATCTGAGTGTACAGTATTGGTGTGCAATTTCACACCTATTAATACCTTGATTAAAGTCTTCTACAATCAGCTGTTTCTCAGTCCTTGCTATACTTCTACAAAGTATTCAAGTATTGTCCCAGAAATTAATGCTGCCTCCATTTCTCTACAGAAAGCCCTCTCTGGGCGACCGCCATACACAGGCTTATCTACATTAAACACATATATTTTATTTACAGGTGATGTGTTACTATTCCTTAAATTATACGATGCCAAGACAAAGAGTATTTCATACTGTGGTCATATCTATCTACCTATTTCTACCAAAGTGTGTAAGTAATTTTACGCTGTCTGTCTCATACACTCGATGTATGCTGTTGTCGCTGTTGGACAGTGACTGTTGTTTTTAGATCAGCTAGATTATCTATTAAAAGTTAGTGGTTTGTATGCTAGTAGTGATAATTTATAGTAAAAAGTGTGTATGCAGGTAACATCTGTGCCACACAACAAAATTGTACAAATTTTACAGCTTGAATATCAATGTACAAGTGCAGAAAGTCAGTCATATGTGATTTACTACAAGGTAAAATGAGAGCTGTATCATCAAAGTTTTGGGTTACATATTGATGTTGTTTTCCTTGTTCTTGTTCTGTCCATACAACAGATGAATTGTTGCCTGTTCTTTGTGAAAGAGCCGGTTTCCCTCCGGTTGGCACAGATCTTCTTCTCTATGAGGTGAGTTGAATACTCAGGAATATTTTGAAAGAAAGGAAACATTACAGTGATGCTTGAAATTACCTACCTGTCAGCATGTCTTTTGAAATGCCTGGTATTTTTTTCAGGGTTCTCTGTGAGGGGTTTTTGAGGTGTTGGCCAATCCTCCATTTTTCGAGCAATCTATTTGCATGTTAATAACTTGTACAAAAGAACAACTTTCATGACAAAATAATATGCAAATTATTCACTATAATGTGAATTGGTTGTTTGTCTATTTTTTCCCAAGCCGTAGAGAACTCTGTGGTGGTTTTGATTCTAAATTTTTGTAATTTTTTTTCACTCCGATACTGATTCCAACTGTATGAGATTTTTTTGAGAAGACAGTGGAATGACATTTTTGATCATTGTATTGATAAGTATGGTACGTTTGGCACATTTGTCATATAACCTTTCTTCATATGTTTGCAGGAAGTGAAGCCCAACCTGACCGAGAGAATACAAGACTATGACCTACCTCTAGACAAAGCATTGGATGAGCTCATGGATGGAGATATCATAGTCTTTCAGAAGTAAGTCACAACACTTCAACATTGTGAAAATGGCGTCTATGTATGTCATTGGTCAGAATCCATGCTTGTCATTTGTCTTATTTTGTATGATTGATGCAGTTGTGTCACCAATGTTATTGTCTTGCAAATGTAATTTCATATTTCTGTTATCAGTGTGACATTGATATGCCCAAGTGATCATTTAGTACTCTTCATACTGGATTTCCACAGTAGACCAAAAGGGAAACCACAATGTACGCACCATGTGGATGTGAAAGATGAATTTGCTGGAATTTCATTGCCAAGTTTTAATGATAAATGCTAATTCCAAAGCCCCCAAAACCTGATATTTAGATACTGGTATCGAGGAGACTGACTCTTTGGCATTTGAATATTTTGTTTGTTTGTTTGTTTTTTCTAGGGATGATGTAGAGAATGAGCAGAGTGATTTGCCCACGGCCAAAGACTATTTCCGTGATCTGTATTATCGAGTTGAAGTGACCTTCTGTGATAAGAATATACCAAATGACTCTGGCTTCACGTTGATCTTGTCTCAGAGAATGAATTACTTCATGGTAAGTCTTGACTTTAAAGCCTGATTGATGGCATTCCTGCATTTGTAGCAATCAGTCTTCAGTAATCTTACTCATGCATAGTGGGTTAACTCTTCCTGTGCCAGTACATTGTGTACTGGTCAAACCACAGCATTAAAAAACACTATGAGTTTCATCAAGTATAGAAAGTAAAACAATCGGAGAGGTGGGGTGGGAGGGGGGAGGGAGCTACTGTTAGAAGTTTGGCTTTATTGAATAAATAATTTTAAAAAAAAGATAATTAAAAGAAGAGTTTCATTATGATAGTTCTCTTTTGGAGGACGGGGTCACCCATGGTTATAAAATGTGTTAAGAAGTACAATTTCATTGAAACACAAGTAACAATAAAGTATCAACTTTTGATGAACAGAACCGACCTCGATGTAGGCCGGTAGTGTGACAGCTCTGCTGAAAAAGGGGTGCGACTTAATAATGCATACATTTTCCATTTTCGATATTTTAAGGATTTCATCCTACACAGCTCAATCAAATGAGGGTGCGACTTATAATGCAGATGCGTCTTATAAAATGACTTTAACGGCATTTGCATTTCTCCATACAGGTTGCAAAGGCTGTTGCAGGTCGGCTGAATACAGATCCCATGTTGCTTCAGTTTTTCAAGAGTCAGGGGTGAGTGTGATTGCACTTTTAAGTTTCCCATGATCTGCTGAGCCAACCAAAAACAAAATGACCCGGAGAAAAGATGAAAGTTTCCACACCAGCTTAATTTCCTTGTCGAGTTTCAAGTCCTTGTATGATACTCCCTTGCAGATATTGTGACAGTATTTCAGTAAAATTGAAAGAGACTGTAATGTAGCTATCTAGGGACCTAGCAAACATCTCACACTGAGTGCCTCTGTTGGTTGCATCCTCTAACTGACCTATATGTGTACACTTTCTTGAACTGATGCAGTCAAAAGTCCACAAAGAGTTTTGTGGTCAAGTCGGATTCCGTACATCCATCCTTACTTTGGAATAATGAGTCTACTGAGAAGATTTGGATTTCTAAACAAAATCCAGGCCTTGATATGATGTTATGATGTAGAGCACGGGGAAACTTGACAATCTGATTGATTTACTTGATTTCATGCAGGTACCGTGATGGACCCGGCACGGCTTTACGGTGTACATATGATGGAACGCTTAGAGATTTACTGCTTGGCTTCAAACCTAGGCAGTCCAAAAAGTTGTACTATCAACAGGTAAGTGCTGTGTACAGTGTTGATAAGCATGTGGATATTCAAATGTGTCTGTAAACAGTGACTTGGATAGAAGAAGTAACAGTGTGCTCAGTATTCTTATTGTTATTTGTAAAAAATTATATCTGCGTATCCCATACTTTCAGCCAACGTTTATTTTTCACTGCAATAAAGGATATAACATTTTTTCAGTGGTCTACAAAAAAACTTTGATTGATATATTTGCAAATGAGCTTTTGTTCCCTGTAATCACAGTAGATTTAAGATGACACAGTTTAATGAAAATGCATTGATTTGTGCTTTCCTGTGTAACTTTATTTAGGAAAAGTCATTGAATAATTAATTATCTTGCTCAGATTTCAGTTCCGTCTTGGTAACAATAGTTTCCTATTATTCTTTCTTTACAGTTGAATATTAGAATAAATGAACTTGAAAACAAGAAACCTTTCAAATGTATCTTTGTAAATGGCAAACTGAAGGAGGAGGTAGGTTGACAGTAGCACTTTCTTTACAGTTTTTGAAAAGTTTGCGTACCCAGTTTTCTTTTGTAATATTTTGCTCTTCCCACTTAACTCAATGGAGGAGAACCATTGGTGTACTGTGTAGCAGGATTCTTAACACACCACGAACACTCTCCTTTTTCATCGCTGCAGGAGTTGATGCTTTATCCAAATAAAGGTGACAGCGTTGCAGGCCTTCTACGAGAAGCCAGGAAACAGATCACCATCTCTGAGAATGGCTCAGGCAAACTCAGGTAATGTTTCGCCCTTCTGATAGAATACAGAATAACAAATCAGGGCTTGACAATTTTTTTTTTTCCAGTTCACTTGTCCGTCGGACAAGTGGATTTTTAATTTCACTTGTCCTCTCAAAAAATTTACTTGTCCTCCATTTGTAATAATCAAGACCAAAATACTTGCGACGAATTCCGTAGCAGCTTTCAGGGCTTTCTTATTTTGGTAATTTTCGCCGATGTTGACGCCGATTTTTCTCAAAAGTTTACATTGAAGTAGGCCTGCGTACGGTCTGTGTGTTCCCGGCGTTATACGGCCTCCACCACAAGAGGCGGTATAACGCCGGGAACACACAGATCTGTACGCAGGGCTTACATTAAATTTGAAGGTACATATCATACATCGGCTTCCTGTGTTTGGCAAGCATAAATGCCGTCGTAAAAAGATTGGTCAGTTTCTGTCGCTGGTCGTCGTCATTCGGTTAACGCATTGCGAGTGCATGCGATCGGGGTGTTGGCAAGTGAATCCGTATCGGGCTCAGTGGGACCCACAAAATTTCCACAATCATTGTCCCCGTCACGATCTCATCTGCGATGCGCCAAACAGTCCAAATGCGGTTGACTAAACTCGTGAGACCTTATCGATTCAATGTGAAACATGTCGCATCCGTCAAGAAAAGCATTTCGCTTGGTTTGGCCATGGAGGTAGTCTCTTCCTACCTCCATGGTTTGGCAATGATGGGGTATTTGAGACACGACGTACAGAACATTTTGGAACCGTCATATTTCAACCAAGGCTACTGTGCTTTCCATTTCGGCAGATAACATCTACGGCGTTTTTCCTCATCAAAACACTTATGTTTAGATCTTTTGTCAGAAACATCGTTCTAATCATCACATCGAGTCGTCGATTCTCAGACGATCCCACTCACGCTGGCCCTCGTGGCGCTGTCGTAAATCATTGCAACGTCGTTTCTCAGAGTTACACATGCCCATCATCGTAAACTACGTGCCTCTTTACGGCAACAGTTTTGCTTGGTTTTTGCGGAGGTCTGCGCAACTGCGGAGCGGAAATTACGCTCTGGCTCGCGAAAATGCACAATGCCTTGTTTGCGTTAGTGGAAATATTACCGTAAAATACTCATATTTACAGCGATCACTCCACAAACTATCTGCCAACAATGTTCGTCTACTTCGCGAGGCTGCATAAATGATTTTGAAGTACTGCACGGTCGATCGCCGATAAGCAATATGATTGGGTTTTGCAATTTTTACCAAATTTGTTGGGGCGGAGCAGTCAGCATACAACAAAGAAATGCTGTTTACGCCAAATTTTAAGCGACTTTTTAATTGGACGATGAAACAATTTCATGTCGATCATCGAAAAATTGCAACATCGTGTGAGTCGGCAAGTGAATCGCAGAAGAACGTCACAATTGTATCTAAAAAAGTCAGTGATTGACATTTATTTTGTTGAACATGGAGGTAGTAGTACTACCTCCATGGTGTGAACGACAACGCAAATCGGGCGACACATGCACAAACCGCAACTTGGGTTCGCGTTGATTGCGCCAGAAGTTGTATAAACAACTTGTCCGGCGGGCGACCAGATTTTATTTTTGACTTGCCCGAACGTAAATTTCACTTGTCCCGGGCGTCGGGCGATAGGAATTGTCAAGCCCTGCAAATGTGTCACCTATTGTGCTTCAGAGATCAGTGGTAATTCTGCAGTGTACAGCTCAGCCAAAATGTTGAGTCACATTGTATGGAATGCATCACCAATGAACATAAAACTACACTGTGTTACCTCTTGTACTCATAACAATATGAATCTTAGTACCATGCAACCAGGTTCATGTCACTGTAATTTACAACACCCTGAATCCTATCAACGTGCTTTGTTTCTTGTCACTGTGATTTACGACACCTTGAATCTTGCCCAGGTTCATAAAACCCAGCCCCCCCTCTATCATTGGCTCATAACACCATAATAGCCATGCTTCACACCCTTATGGTGTGGCACTATGCTCTGGCTCATAACACCAATCGTCTCACTGATTCATAGTACATGGCCGTTTCCCTGGATGGTAACACCAACCTCCACCTCCCCATTCTGGTCCATAACTCACAGAAGATTTTCATGGCTCTTACAGTAACACTATGACTGATAATACCCTTTGTGTATCTCTTGCAGACTGCTTGAAGTTATCGGTAACAAAATCTTTCAGATTCAGAAAGATGACATATACCTGGACTGTCTGAACACAACTGGTAGCAGTAAAACTTACAGAATAGAAGTGAGTACCTCTGGCTGTGCTCTTCCGTGAGCCGCTGTAACAAAATACAGGCTTTGGCAGTCAGAATCAAACTGATGTAACGTTTTCAAGTCCCTGAAACTCAGAGACTGTTTCTAAATGTCACTTTTTTGCCTGTAAACTACAGTACCCTTTCGCTTTTGAAGCTGAATCACTGTAGAAAGAATAGATTTTAAGTTATGTAAAGTGTGTTGATAGACCAATAGGAGACAGTGAATCTCAAGTGATCACACTAGATGGAAAGATGTGTTATTCATATAGTTACTGCATAGCAATAGACAGAGATATAAAAACGGTTTTTATCACCCTTATTTTTATCAAATAAATTTGTAGGACATTGACTAGGAGACAGGATTCTTTGATCAATATAATAATTGAATAAAAATAAATACAAAATGAGAACGGAAATGCATAAATGCACAAGGTATTTCACGTAAGCATATATAGTTGTATGTACATGCAATAAGTGTACATTATCAACCCTTTGAGTGCCAAGTCAATTTTTGTCGCCTGTAAAAAAATCAACCCCTGTCAATTCTTTTCAAATTTTTACCAAAATTTTGAAAGGAAACAGTAATCAATGAAATGTGATGTTCATTAGGTCCAAAATGATGACAAAAATTACAGAAAAATTCATAAAAATTGGTAAAATATTGCAATAAAATTTTGGTGGGAAAAAATTACAGCACTCATAAGGTATAACGAAAAAATTCCATCAATTTACTGAGAAAGAAAAGTTTTTAGGGATTTTTAAAAGAAGTTGAGAGACAGCATGGCAATATATTCCATAGAGTAGTACCGGATTTTTCTGAGAGTACGCCCAGGGCCGTTAAACAGAAAATGGCTACATTGTCTGCTTCACACCTGTAGCTAATAACGGCCCAGGGCCGTAATTTGGTAAAAATTTACCGCCAATTATTATCTAAAAAATCAAGGAGTTTATCAAGATTAAGTTCGTTCGGGTAGTTCGGGTGTTTCGGCCGTCCCTCAGCAGTTGACAGATCTTCAAACATGGCGTCACGTGTCCAAGCGTCGCGTCGGGAAGTTCGAGTCGTTCCACTGATTTTGATGTACACGATGTTAAAGAGGTCGAGGAACAGATAATTGAGGAAGGGAGCTTTTGTATCTGCAAAGGCGCGGAGACTGAGTTGATGATAGCTTGCGATTACAAAAAAAAATGCCATACATCGTAGAGCAGCATTGTTAACACGCCAACTTTTTCCAAATCCAGTTCTTGGTTCTTGCCGTGTTTTATCATGTTGTACTGGCATTAATGATAAGGTAATTATCTCAGTTGTGACTCCTTCTCTACTACCTCCATGGTTTGTCGAACGCATTCAAATTTAAGCGAAGAAAATCATCGATCAGATTTTGACGTGTGCACGTGTTCTGAGGTTGACCTAGTTTGTAAGTGTGACAAGTTAATCAAAGTAGTTGAACGTGTGAAAATAGATACAGTGTTTCACATTCGTTGCACGCAAAGAGGTCAATAATCGTAAACAATTGTGGATCGTACCATTTCTACTAGGGATTACTACTACTGTTACGTTTGTGAATGCAACAAATTTACGCGAAAAAAATCATCAGATTTTTGTATCAAAGCGAAAAAACCTGAAAAGTAATGATGTACATTAAATAAAAAAATAATGAAACAGAGTTATTTTTAATGATAGTCATTTATTTATTTCATGATCCCCATCGTGCAGAATGGAAAATTCCTGGCTCCTGCTTCATCTGTCAATCATTGTCGGCATTGTGTGGCAAACTCTAACGTTGACTTTGCGTTCTTCTGGATCATTCCACCTGCATTTTAGTTGCGTAAATAGGGGGATACGGACATATATCGCCGAAGTAATTATCTTAGAAGTGTAACTTATTTTATTTTGTACGCTATATAAAACGTTTCGACCTTTGCGTAGGTAATTTTTTTCAAGGGGAGTCAAGTTGAAATGCCGTAGACAAAGGTTGAGATGAAATTTAAAATTCTTAATAACGGCCCACCCCCAAATAACCGCCCATGGGCGGTTTTTCGAGTGGCGTACTCTCAGAAAAATCCGGTACCAGTGTAGGATATTGCAAATTTACCAGAGGTTTGGCATCAAATGCAATGGTGTGGTTGAAAAAATTATTTTTGTGTCTGAAGTGTGCATCTCCAATGTTAGAGTGTGGTAATTAGTGCAATGTATGCAAAATAGAAGTGGCATATTATAATGTATTCATGTTTAATTATTATTCTCACACCAGGAAATTCCAGTAGATCAGCAACATCCAAAGGAAGATGAAATGTTAATCTGTGTAGCACATTTCCACAAGGAAGTCTTTGCAACATTTGGTGTGCCATTTCTACTCAGGATAAAAGATGTAAGATTCATTCATGATATCACTTTGTGCTAGGCTTTTCTGTCTTATCCAAAAAAATAGGTGTGATTTCTGACCAGCTGGAGAATTTTCAGTATAATCCATGGAATGAATAGCATTTATACGGTTATGTGGATCAGACTTTATACACAAGAGACAAGTGATTGATGGCAAAGACACAAGACCCATAATACACTATGCTTCCATGTCGACCAATACTGAACCATATAATATCCCCATAGTGATAGAGTACTAAGCTCATTCATTTTCTGTTCACGTGAACAAATGTCAAATTGAATGTTTTGTGTGTACACAATTTTCAGAAACTCTGTGGACTTGTCTACCGAAAATTGAACAGATTTCACCATTGTAGGCTTCATCCTTACTTTGATTGTTTCATTTGCAGGGAGAGCCGTTCACTGATGTCAAAAAGAGAGTAGGATCAATACTTGGCATCAGTGATAAAGAACTAGAAAAGGTAAGCCCACCTTTCTCCTCTCTCCTTCTTTTCGGCTTATCACAAGTAACCAAAGTCTTGTGATTTTTGGCCAAAAGTACACCTTTGCTTTTCTATCGAAAGCTTGCCCCAGCTACGGCCTTGTGACAACTGAGCTGCTGAGATGGTGTTCCTATCATGTCAAGTCAAGAAAAATTTTAATAAAATTACTTAACAAAGTCATGAAACAATGTTTTCACAATTTTGACCCTCATGCTTTTTGCTAAAATATCAAGCCCTAATTTCTAAAACTCAAACGTTCATTGTTTAGTGTATTGAGTATCCCACGTTCTCTTCAGCACAAAGGTTCACAGTGACAAGCAGACAGTGATCACATTTTATCTCCAAATTCTCAAAACACACTCATTCTGTTATCCAAGCAGTTGACTTTTTTTTCTGTATCTGTGAAGATACTACCTTGTGCCATGTTTCTCAAGTTGTAGTTGCATTTTCACAAATTATTATTATGGGACATCTAATACCAATAGTGATGTTTTACCACAGGATTTGTACAAGTGAATGATTTTGTCTTGGTTGACAGACATTTTAGAACCTTTTGGACTTGAGCACAGTGTGGCATTCAAAAAACTCCAAAATTTGTTGATTTTTGTAAGATTTCAGTCATTGTTGTATTTTTCCCTCAGATAAAGTTTGTCATAGTGGTTATGGGCAGACCAACCTCCATACCTGATGGTAAGTAACAAAAATTCCCTTGACCTTCTTCTTATCAAAACTTTTCATCTTGTCTGAAAAGGATGCATACAGGATGCATACAGCTCCTGTACTTCATATAAGTCTTTCAAGACTTTCAAGAAGTCTAGGAGTTGTATGCGTTCCTCTTCAGACAAGATGGGAAGTTTTAAAACTAGCCTAAATTTATGAGATAAGCACCATAACTTTTGGGAGGATAATTTAGGTCTGCTGCTGAGATCATCATATTGCCACAGTGCTCATTTCTTTTATGAATGTGCAATAACCAAGATACCAGAATATCATAGTTCATGGAGTTTAAGCCTCAAAAAAACCTCCTCCCCCTACCCCTCTGTAGGGTGACACAAAAGTTCATCTCTTCTGAAATTGTTGAGTGCATCATTCACTCCTTTCTTGACAACTGGCTCTAATTTTTCTTCATCACACAGATCAAGAGTATCATGTAAATCTGAAAGATTTCAGTCCTCAACCACTGCCTGGTAAGGGTTTCCATTTGCTTCATGTCTCTCGTCTTTTACAGTCCCTATATACTATTGCATGCAACCGTCTTTTTTTTTTACAGTCCTTAGGTAGTATTGCTTGCGACACTTTTCAAAATAATGAAATCTTTCTACACCAACCATAGGTGGCGCTGTTCGTTTTGAAATATTTGAACTCCAGGAAATGTTGCTTACTGAACAAAGAGAGTATTTTGAGAGAAATCCTGTTTACCATAGAACATCTCCTACTTTGTGCTTTCAGATCACTGCGGTATCTGAAACAAGAAAATTATCAGTTTGCCGAGAGTGAGTTAGAATACGAGCAAGTGAAATGTCCTTGTACAAATGCACACCTTTTCACGTTCTTTTCTGTGATCTGTGCTGTCCCCTAATCATTGTACACTTCTTCTTTGCTCTATGGCAATGTACAATTGCATTGCTGTCTCATGGTGTCATAAAAATACATCAAGCCATGTCCCTGTGAATTTTGCTCTCATTTTTGTTCCAATTAATTTTTTCAACTTAATTCCCGCAGGTGGCAATATGCAGCCAAAACCCTGGCTTGGCCTGGACCATATCAACAAAAACAAGAAATCCCGCTACACCTACTTGGAGAAAGCCATCAAAATTCTGAACTAGAGTGCTTTGTACAGTAACCAAAACACACTACACTGACATCAACACACCCACACACACACACACAAAATGAATTTAAAGATGAAACAGTATCAAAGAGAAGGAAAAATGAGAGTTCCCTAGCGCTAACCCTATTTATTGTCACAAGTAAAAATGCAGTGCTATCATTGGCTAGACTCATATCTGGCGGGACTATGCATGTACAGTCTTACATAGGATCTTACACCTTGATTGCTCGTCCATGTCCTTCACCTCAGTTTGTCCTCCCCACGCCAGCAAGCATCACAACACAACCTACAAGCAACAGCAAAATACTAAAAAAAAAAGGAATATAGTCTTTCTTCAGTTGTTTTTAACTATTGTACATTGTTAGGGGGATACTTGAACCTCATTTGCATACACTCCTAGAGTTAGCTGCAAAAAAAATATTGTTGTTAAGAATCAGTGTATGTGTAATTATTCCAAGTGATTTTATTTTTTTTTAATGTAAGTCTTGGTAATTCTTTGTTTCGGCAATGAGCAATAAAAGAGTCTGGAAACTGAATGATGTGGCTTTGTTGTTATTAACTTCTCATTCTCCCAGTCATGACCCTCATTGTTTTTTAGTCTCCAGATGAGTTGTGTCAGAAGATTTCGCACAATTCTAGAGGTATAAAGTACCCCAATCCCTCATCCAGATGGAGGAATGATATTTTGAAACTCACTTTCCTAGGATATTGTTGATTCGAAATATTGTTTCTACATTGAAGGCACTCCTGATGATACTGTTGAATTGTAATATGGCTTCCTTCTGTTTGTTACAGTTGTATGGCTAAACCATATAGTTTTGAGAATGGGAGTCCTTGCGAGTTACAAACAGTATACTGATTACTAGCCATTGTTATTAAAATATTTTCAGTGGTTCAACCAAAATCTCTTGCTGACGTGCAGCATACTTGAAAGTTAAATCTGATTGGTCAACTGGCATTATTCTCAGCAACTTGGAGAGTCTATTTGTACTATATAATTATAACGGTAAAGATTCAGTCAACCAATTGTTTCTGAGACATTGCACGTTAGCCCAAATTCACAGTTGCTATATTTTAGGTACAGTTAACTTTTGGTGTAACTTCTAAAGATTCCAGTAGTTTAGACTGACAGATCTGTCGCTTGAGGGCGCTCTCTGTGCTCGAGGGGGGGAGTGCAGAGAGTGCCTTGGGTGATGGATCTTTCAGTCTATCAGAAGTGCTGAACCACAGTCCCTCTATCCATAGAGTGGATAGAGGGACTGTGGCTGAACAGATAATTATATTCTAAGTTATACAATGTGAGATGGAAGGTAGATGAACATTCTGCATTTATAATGAATCAATATCATAAAACACTAATGCTGAAACAGTGCTCAGTAAATCTGGATTAAATGAACACTAATCTAATCTTGCATCTTGCAATATTGTCCTAAGAAGGAAAACATGAAACTCTTGTTTGAATCCTGGTGAAAACTGTTGTTCTACAATGTAAAATTGTGGGAAAATAATCATAAAGTAATAATAAACTTATGTTCTCTATATCAAAACTTGAGATAACACGATTGGAACTAATTTGGGATAATTGGATTTTCATATTTTTCAAATTTTCAAAAATGTTAGGTGTACTATAGCTGAATGTTGCAATATTAAAAATTAATCATAAAAACAAGTGTTTATCCTATACAAAGAAAAGCAGATGCGCTTACATTTGCAGATCAAATAGACATTACTTCACCATCCAATTATCCCAAATTAGTTCCAATCGTGTCGGATATAGAAGTTACTAATGTTGAACAAGCATAAACGTTGCTACTTTTCCAATATTCATATTGTTGAATCACCACTGTGGTGGTGTGATAGTTCACTCCACCTCAACTAAATTTGACAGTGCTAAGTCCCATATCATAAAAACGTGAGACATTCCGTTAGCAACTTTTATAGTTCAATGACTTCTAAGCAACAATGATATCGTATCGTTCATTTCGATTCGTTCTTCGACTGATGAGGGCGCTGTGATATTGTTCGTCCACTGCCTATACAGTACAGTAACGTCCCATGATGCTGTAGTCTTAAAAAAACATTGGTTTTTCTGAATTCTGAAACTGCAGCTAGACTGTATAAGAGAACAGGCGATGTGTAAAGTTCAATATATTTTCTAGTATTAGTTTTGTGTCTGAAACTGCAGATAGGCACTAAAGCCTGTTTTATAAAATACAGGAGAAGATTCAAAGTGTAAGGCTGCATTCACAAACACCTCTGGGAGGATCCAAAATAGTTCTCCGATTTTTCGAATGCCCCTGGTAACAAACTCAAAACGCGTTCGAATGCCCCCTTCTGACTTGCTATAATTTTTAAATCATTCCCTTCAAGGAACTGGACTGAAATTACAGGGGGAGGCCAATTTTTAGGGGATGGGTCGCAATTTTTGGCGCAAGTATATTTGGAGGGTCATGAAATTTCACACATGCCTTGTGGCCCGGGGTGTCACTATTTTTTTGCGCAATTATTACAAGTTGTGGCCAATATGCTTATAGTGCGTCCAAAAGTATCAAATCATGGCAAACTAATAACATTCCTCCCAAATATAAGTTATATCTGTACATTTATATATGTTTGATAATTTTTGTATGTACTTTGTTTGAAGTGGGGGTGAAAAAGTGCATTTGTGTACAAGAAATTTGATTTTTGGATTTCATTGAAAAAATATTCACTATACATGGTAGTCTATTAAAAAACTATGAATGGTATTGTTTCCCAAACAAAACTAGCAATATCTATGAATTTATAGATGTTTGTAGATTGATATAAATATACTTGATTGGAATACGATGGTTACACGCGCATATGTGTACAAGAAGATTTTGGAATATGACCGAATATGAGGATGGTTACAAGTGCATATGTGTACAAGAATGAATTTCACCAAACATGTGGATCCACTATATTTAATATTTTCAAATTCTCCTTGTATCAAGTCCTCCTCGTATCTGGGTTGCACCACAGTCGCTTGTGGTAGATACATTACTGCGTGTTGGATTGAAGTCCGTGAGAATTGGATGGAGGTTGGCTCAAAATGTAAGGTGTTAATTTTGGCATGGATTACACGCCATAGATACATGGCGAGGGCCGCAGCATGTTTTTACAGTGACGGCACCAATAATTTTGACGATGAGATACAGCTGGATATTGATACACTACCGAATTAGGTTTGTCAGTTTGCTCTCAAATTTACCCTTTTAGTGGTCAACTTTTACAACTTTGCGCCAACATCAGACAGACTAAAACAGCAGGTGACGCAGCAAGATGTCTGTAAACTAATTTACTATGTAGTATGTTTATATCTTTACAGCAGCTATCAGTTTCAATGGTGACACACACAGAGACTGGTTGCCAAGTTTTACAAGCAGTTCAAATTCACGGAGAGGTGGTAAAAGAACGACGTTACTGCAAATTTAGACTCAGAGGACAGTGTTCTTTGTAGTTTAATATCAATAAAGTTCATGACTTCAAAAATAATAGAGTGATGTGTAAAATGAACAAACTTTACTTTGGTTATCAACAAATGAATGACACCATATTTCTCAATGAGCTGACATCGGGGCCTACTTCAGTACGAAGTGAACTTGGGGGTTTCAGGCTATTTCGTGAACGTCATTTGTTTTCTATATTGACAAGATTGTAGCGACAAGTGATAAAAACATTGCAACATTGTAAGAGTGTTTACCATTTCTAGTTGATCCGACGTTTTTATTAAACACAAAAAAATCTAAAACTAACAACCCAAGGTCTTTGTGTCAGCAACTTTCTCGCCTAAAAAAACTCAGACAACAGTTTTCTATATTGACAAGATTGTATTATATTGATATTCAACTACAAAGAACACTGTCCTCTGAGTCTAAATTTGCAGTAACATCGTTCTTTTACCACCTTTACCACCTCTCCGTGAATTTGAACTGCTTGTAAAACTTGGCAACCAGTCTCTGTGTGTGTCACCATTGAAACTGATAGCTGCTGTAAAGATATAAACATACTACATAGT
Organism: Ptychodera flava; assembly: GCF_041260155.1. Classification (NCBI taxonomy): domain Eukaryota; kingdom Metazoa; phylum Hemichordata; class Enteropneusta; family Ptychoderidae; genus Ptychodera; species Ptychodera flava. The sequence continues at coordinate 14,221,623 of NC_091942.1, read as the reverse complement.
AAATTAGTTTACAGACATCTTGCTGCGTCACCTGCTGTTTTAGTCTGTCTGATGTTGGCGCAAAGTTGTAAAAGTTGACCACTAAAAGAGTAAATTTGAGAGCAAACTGACAAACCTAATTCGGTAGTGTATCAATATCCAGCTGTATCTCATCGTCAAAATTATTGGTGCCGTCACTGTAACACAAAAGTAGAATAATGCATTCAGCGGCCCTCGCTGTGTATAGTAACTTGGTAGAGGAGAAAACCACATAACTTGGTATTCTTTGGTCTATTTCTAGGAATATGCCAAAACAGTACTAGTGATAACATCAGGTAGCCATTGGAGGTGCAGTAAAAACAAAAAGATAGCCGACCACGACGGGAGTCGAACCCGCAATCTTCTGATCCGAAGTCAGACGCCTTATCCATTAGGCTACGCGGCCCCTTGACTCACGTGAGCGACATTACTAAAAGTTATCCACTAAATCAACATGACATGAACACGAACTATGTTTTTTCACCCATACTATGTTTGTATGAACCTTGTTTTGTGGCCAGTTTTCTTATTGTGATAATGTTAGACAATCGTTTAAAACCATAGCTTTGACTAAAAACTCATCGAACGCTAGTTTTGTCGAACGAGGTGATAGGTCCATGATGATATTCATCAGCACTGCAGGCAACTGAGGCGGCGCTATTTGTTGCGTAAGGTCATGTGTAGCGGGCAACGGCAAGGCCACTTCGACCGTGGTTTATTCATAATCACATATAGTCCCCTGGTTTCTTCTACATGAAACCATACGGTAGATCATGGTCATAGCTGATACAGACACGGTCCGTGGTAGAGGCAACATAGATCTACCGGTTATAGCACACCTTTCTAAATGATAATTTTAGTATTGCTCTGAATGAAACCGGGTCTCTCTCAGCCAAACTTGCAAGCCAAGCACTTCAGATAGTCGTTCGCCAAGTCGCTGCTGCTCCTTCATCGCTCAATTAAGGCAAAATACGAATATGAATGGACCTCAAAGCACGGGTTTGCAGGTAGACAGGTACGTGGTATAACCATGAAATTGCTAAGGAAAACACAGACGCTCTGACCTTCACAATGAACAAGACCCCGTGCTATACCATGGCATGGTATTACGTGAAGTGACAATGGACAGAACAAAATAAACATGTCTCACAAAAGATAATCGGCAAGTCGTGAGTGAGAGACGTCAACTATGTTCCGATCAGTGAGTTGCATGTATGATGTAGCGTGACTCAACAAGGTACTCAGTGGATATAAAGAAAAGTGTGGAACTTTGGACCAATGGCATGCAGTATGTTGCATGCAGCTGGGAATTCTACCTTAGAGTACACGAGCTGTGGGTCCATAGCTGTGGTGGTAGTAAAAGACAAAATCAGCCCGTAAAAGGCAGGAATCCCATCTGAAAATACCACAGCTGTGGACCCACAGCTAGGAGTACACCTACCAACCAGTGACTGGCAGCCACAGTACCATACCATTGCATAATAACCTTTTTACAATTACATGTAATACTAGGACCACAGGCACTTATGGGCCAGGTAGTTTGCACGAACAATCGATCATGTACGAGATGTATTGATCGAGCAGATGATCAATCGATTTAGTAGAATACCCAACCAATGAGCGCCTGTGAAAAAGACTGGATGTAGAGTCCATCGAAGTGCCTGTTTACCATTGTACTGTAGAACGCACTTGTGTTGAGAGAATGTAAAGACAAACACATCTCACAAAAGTTTGAAAAATTACAGGCGATCAAGATCAGCCTATGCCAATCAGTGAATTGTAGTATGATACTGCAAGGTAGATAATGATAAAGTGTGGAACTTTGAACCAATGGCAGTATCTTTCAAGCGGGCAGTCCTACCATGGAGCACATGTGTCCCTTCATCACAGGGACTAGTGCTCCATGCACCTACCAATCAGTGACAGGGAACCACAGTCCTGGTGAAGTGACTGTTGACAACATGTATGCAGTTGCATAATACAGGCCCATGATACAATTGCATGTAATAGGACTCTGGATGTAGAAAGTGCATCACATTTTACTGTTGTTGTTGTTGTAAGAAAATCATGATGCCATGAGGTTGGACTCTAGAGAGCAGGAATATAGACCAGATATGAACTGAAAATGCTCATGTGTTTCATTATATATTGTGGTTTTGTGTAAATTTTAACCTTGGCCACATGTTTTCAACTTCATTGAAAGTATAATGATCAACGTAATGAACAATAATCACCGCCGATTAGGTCATGAAGTATACAAATATGTAATTAGCTAAAATAAAAATATTAAAGTTCTTTTACTGCTGTCATTGTATCACCACTTTATATAGCAAGTGTAATTACCCTTGGCCAAGTCCTTCAAGCCATATATGCCGAGCTGTGAAAGCTCATTAGACATGCAAATTATAAATTAGCTGACGTGAAAATGTGAAATGACTTTTGATATTGTTTTAACCTGGTATAATCATCAATGTACATAGCATGTTTTGCCAACTTTGATCAAGTAAATCCCAGTATATATCCCTAATAAGCAAAGTTCATTAAATATGTAAATTAGGAATTGGCTTAAGTAAAAATGCTTAATAATTTTCAATAATGTTGTATCATGGTATCTGCAATATATGTAGAAAGTTTTGTCAACTTTGGTCAAGTTGATTCAGATTTATATTTCTAATTAGGAAAGTTCATTTAATATGCAAATTAGGAATTGGCTGAAGAGAAAATGCTTTATGACTTTCAATAATATTGTATTATAGTGTCTTTAATATACTTAGGAAGTTTCATCAATTTTGATCAAGTCAATTCAGATAAATATCCCTAATTATGAAAATTCATTTAATATGCAAATTAGGAATTGGCTGAAGTAAAATGTTTTTTGATTTTCAATAATATTATCTCACAGTATCTTTGATGTATATAGCAAGTTTCAACAACTACAATCAAGTTAATTCAGATATATATCCCTAATTTGGAAAGTTTATTAAATATGCAAATTGGGAATTGGCTGAAGTAAAAATGTTTAATGACTTTCAAAAATGTTGTATCATAGTAGCTTCAATACATGTAGCAAGTTTCATCAACTTTGGTCCAGTCAATTTAAATATATATCTCTAGTTAGCAAAGTTCATTAAATATGTAAATTAGGAATTGGCTGCAGTTTAAACACTTAATGACTTTCAATAATGATAAATCATAATATCTTTAATATACATACCAAGTTTGGTCGATTTTGATCGAGTCAAATCAGATATATATCCCTAATTAGGAAAGTTCATTAAATATGCAAATTAGCAACTCTCTTTCATGTCACCCCTTAATGGTTCCCACTACTGATATATCTTGGTGTGATCAACATTTGTAACAAATCTCATCAAATTGTGTGTAGTCGTTTTTAATGAGTATCCGTTTTTTCTAAAATCATTAATTATGCAAATGAGCAAAAAGTATGCAAGCCAGACCCACCAAAACTAATCAGTTCTTGCCATTTGCTAACTGAATCTATGTACCAGATTTGATTCTGATCTGATCAGCCGTTTTTGAGATATCGGACCAACAGACAGACAGACACACAGATGGACAGACAGACAGACATCGCTGCGACATATGCTCACGTGTGTAAATATGTGAGCAAAAAATGATAAATTATAAAACATCAAATATTTGTTCTGATAGCCAGACTCGCAGAATATAGAAAATATATATGTACTGATGGAAGGGCTTCTCTTTCCTATCATCACCAAGTGTACAATATGTATCATATAACCACAGTAGTGTAAGACACGTAATGTTTATTGTACCCTGTATTTGTGTTATTTTATTATTGCAGAATTCGTAACCATGTACATTCCTTTGAAAATCAGAAGGTTGTGATAACTGGTGGAGGTGGCTTCTTTGGTATGCATTTAGGTCGTATGCTTTATTCCCTCGGTGCCGATGTCTTGTTGGTGGATATCCGACCTCCAATACAGGATGTAAATGACGGCATCAAGTTTATTCAGGTTTGTGAAATCAAAGCAATCGTCTTACTTTCGCCCACTATTGATCAGTTGCCAAGAAGATGATGATAATTTGTCAGTGCTAGGGCCATCGCTTACTGCACTCACAAAATTTGGAAAAAGCTGGTTTTTGCAAAGTTATTTTTTGATGGCCATGTGAGTATTTTGTGTGTGGCTTGGCATGGCTGAGCAAAACACTGAATATCAGGAGGAGTGACAACTTAATTACAGACTGCAGAAATCAGTTGGCAAGGTTGCATGACAGAAATTGCCCTCCTGACTGAAACAAGTTCAGATTACTGACAAGTGTGATTTAATATTGTTTGACACAAAGAGGTAGCTGAAACAGTTTGCCCTCCTTCCTACATTAGTGGCTAATCCCCTTTTGTACCCAATAAAATATCATAAACATTTCAAAGCAAGAGGAAGGCAATCATCTCATCCCTGTGTTATGCAATTTGCATATAAATTACTTATTACTACAAGTTTTGTCATTAACACAGTATTGTACAAAGAAAAGGTCAGTCACAAAGCCGTAAGATGTTTATTCTAAAAGAGTTTGCCAGATTCCTTTAAGGGTACAATCTGTCTCTGGGACAGATATGTGGCCTCTCAAATTTCTACAATTCTTTTCTGATATACCATTTGTGGGGGCTCATTTTAAAGCTCTTATTACAAAAAAAAATTTCACCTAATTTTTTTCAAAAATAAAGAAAAATTATTTTGCCCTATAGGGATGGCAGCCATTTTGAATTTCAAAGATCGATGAATGTCAGATAATTAAAAATGCATACCGTGACCCCTGATTTTCATTCTCGTTTTGGTAAGAGTATGGCTGAAAGTTTCATTTAGAAAAGTTTGAGCAAATTGAACATCTTTTACTTTTGAGGTGCATACTTCCTTACATGTAATGATGATGTTTCCTCCAGTTCATCCATATAATAATGATGAAATGAATATAGTAGTATTAGAACTTTTTGAATGGTGTATGCTACAGAATGATAAGTCAACCCTATGATTTCTACTCTAAAAACGTCATCATAAGTGTACTGTTTTACAGTAACAGATGAGTGTTTACCAATGAATGTAGTCATGTTTTTACTTACCTTCACGTAATTTCTCACAATTCAACTTAAATGCTAATACTGTTGTGTACTTTGGATTACTGGTGAATTGGCAGTTTTACACAAAACAAAGGTATATTTCTATATTCTTTACATGTGACCAGGGTGATGTACGAGATCGCAATTTCATCTTTCAAGTATGTAGGGGAGCCTCATGTGTCTTTCACTTGGCATCCTATGGTATGTCCGGCAAAGAACAGGTAAATAAATATATGTGAAGTGGTTTTGATGAGTTCGTTGTCATTAATTGTCCTTGCATTGTCCCTGCACACTTTTCATCCTGCAGGTCTTTTCCCATAATTCAAAATGATATTGTTACAAACAATTTTTGACAAAAGAATTAACAATTCTTATCACAGATTTAACTTCTGGTCATACGTAATTGCTCAATACTGTCTTTCCCTTTCATAATGTTTTTAATACTCTGTAGTCTGATACATACATGTAAGGTTTTCTGTCAGTGTAAAATCCTATGGAATATATTCATGTCATTCTGAAAATAACATGTTGCACTCTTGTCTCCTGTTTGTTTCTGTAGCTACGAGGCAATGAATTCATCGAAAGTGTTAATGTTGGCAGTACCCAGAGCATGATTGATGGTAAGCTGTCGGTCAGTGGTGTTTATTAAAATGCCAGTGCATTGATACATAGCATGTATTTGGTATTGGCAATTGCTTTCCTCCACATATCAGCCCAAACGGCAAGGACATACCGGTACATGGAAAGCCAAATGTCTTGCTGACACACTGTTAATCTGAAAAATTTCATTGTAATGATATTTTTGAATATGTATATATTGTTAGCTCAATGGCAACTGCAGATAGCAGGGTTTCTGAAATTATGACAACAAACTAATAAGCGCTGACGTAATATAAAATATGAAATGCCCATTCCTCACTTGTTGTTCAAAATGTTACTTTTGTTTTACTCTGTTAAATTTAAGTTTTTTCCGATATAGTGGATGATGAACGTAAACTTAGGCGATGTTCAACTCTTCGTATTTAGCTGCAATTAGTATTTGTTTTATGTCAGCCATTTTGTACATTTTTCTCAGCATGCTGTGAACTTGGGATAAGCCGACTGGTATACACAAGTACATTGAATGTTATCTTTGGTGGTCAAGACATCAGAAATGGTGATGAGACTTTACCAATCCTTCCCCTTGATAAGGTGAATAGAGGCATTATGATTGCTATACATAATTTTTTCCCTCAAAGACATCAGGAGATTACCTCTCTCCAAAAGTGAACAGCATACATTCAACCCTTTCCCCAGTATGGTTTTGCCCAAACTGTTTGTTGTGGATGGTGATTGTGGACCTGATTACAGGGACTTTGGAGTGAATAGGTTAGGCTGTAAGATTCAGAGATGACTGAGTTTTCTTGGCGTTGTCTTTGTATAAATATTTTTTTCAATTTCTCTGTACTGCATGCCAGTGCATTTAATATGCCGCGGTTTCAGAAATTGCCAATCTGATCGAAGTGCACTATAAGTCTCTCCATTATTTCAAAGTTGTTGCTTTGGTGCAAATTATGGTTTTAGCATCATGACTGCTGACTTTTATGAATTCAACACCTTTGGAGGCGGTGTAGAAATTTCTTGAAATTTCTTAGTCGGCCGTGTTTGAAAACCTTTGACATGTTAACCCTTTTCCTGCCAAGTCCATATTTCACCACCAGGTCAAGATGGTTAAAATTAATGAAACACAACGTATTCCATATGATGTATTTTAACATAATACTGTACATTTGAAGGCTGTTGAAAACATAATACTGTAAACTTGATTTTTTTTGGACAAAAGATGCTATAACATACCAAGCCAAGTGGGTGAAAATACGTCATGTTTTGGCTCAATACCGCTTTTACTGACTTGCTGATGGGGAAGTGATACAGTTATTACTGTCTGGCAGGAAAAGGGTTAAATTGTTTTGAGTAAGTGACATCACAACTCCCGGCTTGGTAGACTCACTATGTGTAAGTGTTTCTGTAAGTTTGTTGCAAATTCATTATAATTACAGCCTTAGAATTGCAGCATTTTTGGTAAAAAACAGACAGGTTAGGAATTAAAGGGAAGGTTTCTCATCTGTGTACGGAATAGTTATAATCTTACCCTTCAGTCAAAGCATCTTCAGCAGTCTAGTTACAGTCAGGGAAAGTTGTAGAAGTAGTGCAATTACACAGAATGAGACCTGTGATTTCATTTTTTGCTGTGGATAAATACAGTCAAACCTGTGTATAGTGATCACCTGCGGGACCATGAAAAAATTACCACTATATGGCGGTGGTCTTTACATAGAGAGTGGATTTGGCACTGCTTTCAGTGACAGTGTTGGTGGTGAATTTAGGAATTGGTAACAGCAGTAATAACTTTCAATATCATATTCATAAAGCTATCGAAAATAATGCGAATCATGTTGCAGTGTTAAAATCATATTAAATAGTCCCCATGCTTGCTCTACAGTGAAAGCATTTTTCTGACAGAGGTCATTCAAAGGCAGATATGATGACCATTATACACAGGTTTTGTACCAAATGAGAGAAATGTCATGTGACTACTGATCACATAAGAGAGAGGTTGCTGTTGTGTAGTGGGCCTTGAACGTGTAAAACGCCAGGGCACTGCACCATAAAGGGGTGACCACTCTGTAAGAGTTACTTCTGAGACAGGTTTGACAGTAGATGTGTTTGTGAAAGCTCTATCTTATTACAGATATCAAAATTTCTGGTATAATGTTGAACAATGTCCATTACATTGCAGCACAAGGACCACTACTCCAGGACCAAATCAATGGCAGAACAGCTTGTCATAAAAGCCAATGGTAAAGCTATCAAAGGTGAGATGTACATGGTTAACTTGTTTGAGATGAGATATGACAGGGACATATAGAGGTGTCGTCTTTGTCTCAGTATTTTTAAGAAAGTTTTGAAAAGTTCTTACCTCATTGCTTTGCCTTCCTCTTTTTTATTGGATGATGATAATTCTTCAAAGATTGAAATGTTGAACGCAGTAATATGGTGATCTTCATGACAGAAATGACATTTAGACAGTGATTCAAGGGAAGCCATATTGGATTTAAATTCTCATATGTTTATGGTGCTACATATGACCATATTTGAAGTTGCTGTGTATTCAGAGAATTCAAAAAGATAAAAAGCAGCCAGGGGTGTACTTTACAGTTACCAAATGTGGAAAAATGGTCAAGACATGAGGATGGGATGAATATAGTTACAAGAGTCAAATAACATATTTTCAGTTACTATTTCTTGACATTGAAATGACCTTTGATTCTCTATATTCTTTCTGTAGGGGGTAAGAAGCTCTGCACATGTGCAATAAGACCACCAGGTATTTATGGTGTGGGGGAAACAAGACATTTACCAAGAATTGTGGTGCGTTGGTTTTCTTTGTCAATGAGTCAACTTCCATTGTGCACCTGCACTTGTTATAGCGCCCTCATTGGGCATAGCAGTTTGTACTCTTGATTTGAGGATTTCCTATGTCAGGCTGGTAATTTTCCATCCATATTTAATGGATTCTTTCTGAACCAAAGGTGAATTTTGTGACCTTATTATTGTTTCATATGGGTTACTTTTGTTTTGCTGAGTGAATGTAGACATGCATATTTGAAGCTAAAAACCAATGTTTTGATCCCAGAGACTTTGGTTACGAGCATTACTGATAGTTACTGTGGTTGTTTTGTCATTGAAACTGAACTTCAGTATATGGATTTGCTGACGGGTAAATCTGATAAGTGCATGCCTGAATGTGAGAATTCAAATATCAGTAAAGGGTTTCACCTCCTCTTTGATTGCACAGGAAATGATGGAAGCTGGATTAACCATGTTCAAGATCGGTGGTCCAGACATACTTATAGAATGGGTTCACGTTGACAACCTGGCAGCTGGACATGTCCTAGCGGCAGATAGACTTAGTGAATCTAAACAACACATAGCTGTAAGTTTGACCAAACCCTATTATGATGCTTCACTTTCCATTTCATAAGATTTCAACCCAAAGGAAATATTTCGTTTCCAAAACAGTTGTGATCAGAAAGACCAGATACTTTATAAATGTGATATTTCTTACATTATGCAAAAATATAAAGATGAAATATTTTCTGACAATTATGTATTTTCCATATAATAGGTGTTGTTTTTACAGATGATACTAGTCTGAGTGAAATTTTAACATTTTCATTATACATTCTTACATTTGTATCATGTAATTTAGGTTACTTTGTCCAAAATAAAAGGTTCACTTTAATAAGTCCTAGATGTTGGATATTTCGAAAATTTTAAATGTTATCTCATGTGTTTGAAAGAATCACTGTTTTACCACCATTGCTGTGTTTGTTTCTTCAGGCTGGTGAAGTTTATTTTATATCCGATGGCAAACCAGTAAACCAGTTTGAATGGCTGAGACCTCTGTACCATGGACTTGGCATCAGTTTTCCATCTTTGTCTGTGCCTTATATAGTCATGTATTATGTAGGTAAGTCTGAGGCTAAAGGGAAGAAATCGACTTGCATTTACATGTCAACATTAGATACGAAATCCGTATATATTTTGAGAATATTCAAGATATCCTGAACAGATTTTGTTCTTGGATATACTTATGAGAAGTATTGTGTTACTAGAAATTTGTTCAGGTATTTCCATTACCTGGGAGAAAATTAATTGTTACTTACAAACTTAAAATAATATTCAGTTCTGCAAATAGGCTAGGTCCAGTATTTTTCTATACATGCATATGGAACTAGAAGTCCCATTATGTTTGTCTATATACCATAAACAATGATTTCATGTGAGTCTGTGTTCTTGATGGCAAGAGAAATGTATTTTCCTATTGTTATTGAAAAAGACTGCTTTCCTTTCCTGACAGCACTTACTGAGAGCCAGTAGGCAGAATTTGAGTAAGGCCTCAGTTAAACCATGAATTTTGAATTTTTCCATTTCACCTTTTCTATCACAGGTTTACTTGTTGAATGGGTTCACTTCATTGTGAAACCATTCTACAACTTCCAGCCTCTAATCACTCGTACAGAGGTAAGTATGCAAAACTCTCCTTCTTGTGTTGAATTTCACTTGTCATGATGTTATTATATTGTCTCATTTGCACACTTTATGTCAAAATAAACGTAAAGCCAAGTAGTGCTGCCAATTGCCAAGTGCTTATTCCATCCACAGTTCATTGAAAAGAGTATAAATGTTTGTCTTCCGGGGAGTGTAGATTACTCTAAGAAGAGCAATATTGTAAACTTCGAGTGATAAACATGTTTTACTCTGATCAGGGGCAGGATCATTAGACTATATGTAAAAAACATGACTTCAGTTGCTGTATCTCCTACTGATTTCTCTTTGTGGACAATATAGAGACAAACTTTCAAAGCATTTCCTAACTTCATCATCATCATCATTTTATTGTAATCTTTAAGCTTAAAGTAACATAATAGAATTCAAATTCCGTAGAATATGTTGACAATAAGGAGCTAGTCGAGCCTAGTCCCATTAACTCAAATATACACATTATCAAAAACTATTAATGGCTGCTGTCTGATAAATGATACATGTAATTTTGTGAAGAGAAAATAGTTACTGTGACAGTAAAAAAAGATTGCACAAAGTTAAGTTATTACAGCTAGAATTCGTTTTACCTTCGAATTCGACCTAGTAAGTAAACACATTAATACATAGCAAGAGATTCTCATAAGAGATAATCTTTCAGGGCTTCTGTTAACCTAGATGTTTGATTTTCAAGAGAATTCGGCAGTGTGTTCCATAGTTTTACGTCTGTGTAACAGGAGAATGAAGTAAATTGCCCCTGCAAAAAACATCAAGATAATACGTTTTGTGTTCTTCAGCCATTTTCAGTTGTCACTTCTTTTTACTTCTACAACTTAACATTTTTACTTCTACAACTTAACAAACATAAGTACACATACAGTTTGTGTTATTCTATGAGTTGACCATAACATGAGAAAGCCATTGTGAATCCATGTACAAAGAAGTGCAATTTTATCAGCCTATTTGAATCACCTGTATTTCTTGTTTCTTCTCTGTAGTTATTTCAGGTAGCAGTGACTCACTACTTCAACCTGGAAAAAGCATCCCGGCATCTCGGCTACGAACCAATAGATCATGACATTGCAGATATTGTCGAACACTTCCAGAAACTAAAGCTGAAGCGCAAACGTCGTCAACCATCTGCTGTCTCTTACTGGCTGATCAACTTTGTAATTGCAGCAATGTTTGCAGTCATGCTGCTGTCATTTCTTCCAATGGTTACAACATAGCATTAAGTTGACAGCATTATTTTTTATATGGCCAAAATATTGCAATATCTAGGTGTTCTTCTTAGTGTTCAAATTAGCTTGGCTGTCCCCATTGTCAAACTGATACAGTACCCAGGGTATGTCATGGTTCTACACAAGGTGATTTGAGGGTTGGGCCACCCCATTATTTCTTCAGCAATCTTTTCATATTTTAATATGAATACAATAGAATTAACTTTAATAAAAAAAAAAGACATGAAAATTATATGTTGGTATTAAATTGGAGAACACTGATTTTGTATCATCGATGTTGTTTTTTGCCTCCATGGTTGTATGAATATCATACATGTATATCAAAGACATACCATACTGCATGGATCATGACAGTGCTAAGTACTTGTGATCCTTTTCTGATTTAATTCTTTGTGTGATTGTATTCACATGAATAATCACCACTAGTATGTCTTAAAATGACAGGGTAGTGACTTTGTCATTGGAAAGAAAAAAATCTTTCTCAGCATTTTATATTTGCAAGTGAAATTACGTTGACTTAATTCCAAAATCAATCATGGTTCTATGATTCATGAAATATTTGGAAACAGAATTTTGAATTTTCATCATAGAAGAATGTACAAGCTGTTAGTAGTGGTATTTATCTGGCGTTTGTTCGTCAGTTTGTGTGTATTAGTATATATGTATGTATGTATGTATGTATGTATGTGTGTGTGTGTATGTGTATGTATGTGTGTGTGTGTGTATGTATGTATGTATGTATGTGTGTGTGTGTGTGTGTATGTATGTATGTATTAGGATCTCTATCTATTCAAATATCTTGAGAACTGAAGTACTTACAAACTTGATATTTTGTATGCAGATGCATCATGGGTGTACTGGCAGCCTGGTTGTCTTTTCATGATATATTGTCAAAGAGATGCAAACTCCATATTTTGTTGAAAGTATTCTCCATAATCGCTGGTCAAACAGCTGTAATCTTTGGTATGAAGATCACTACAGGGATGATCTTATATAGATTTGGTCAAACTGTGATGAAATATGCAAGTTTGTATTTTCACAGCAATTTTATCATTTTCTGTCAAAATATTTTTAAAAATCTACTGGACAACCCTTATCTACACAGCCTGGATATTTGTTGTATCAGTTCCAAGGATAATCTTTTAAAGTTTGTTTGAATTGTAATGAAATATGGAAATGTGTATTTTTAATGCAACTGTTGTCATCTTTGGTCAAAAAGCGGTTTCACTGGTGGTGATTGTAGTTACTTCAAATTGTGGCAGAAATTGACAAGATTGGAGTTTTGGGGCAAATTTTTGCCATTTTTGGTCAAAATAATCATCTCAATATCTGCGTGTGTTTGTACTTTGAAATTTGGTGTAGATGATCCTTGGTATGACCTTGGTACTCCTTGTTGACTTTGACGCAAAATTGGGAAGATTGTATTTTGGGGCAATTCTTGCAGAGTGGCAGTTGGCATCCTGATACAATGAATGTGATGTCTGTGTAAGGATGTTCTATGGGGCTGAGTGAATACTTTTTATCTTAGTCTGTGGAGGGAGTGTTGATGATGCATGGGAGAGCCTAAAAGGATTTGTCGTTAAATACCTTCTGATCTACTGATTGGACCAGCAATTATGGTGATGGTTTTTTTTATCTGACCTTATATGCATATTTGTGAAATCATAAAAATAAAAAAATAGTTGTCCCAAATCCCCCATGTATGCACCTCACACAAAATATCATAGTAACAAGTGCAGCACTTTTCAAGTTTCCACAGTGGATGGACAGGCATGAAGGTATAGACAGACACAGGAAGTGGGCAAATACCCATATAATACCAACCTAGTTATCATTGATGATACAGTCCCCACTAAGTTGAGATTATTGCTATTGGTGGGCAATCTACTTCTGTGAATTCAACTGAGGGAATGCAGATGAAACAGTCCATTTCATGTCCCAGATTTCTATGTGATAGTCATCACAGTTTCTGCCAATGCAGCGACTAGTTTGTTTTGTTGACATCACTCTGTCTGGATGTTTTCTGTACCTGCAAATTTATCTATTTCAAATGTATGACTGGTATAAGAAAAATGTCAAAGGATCTTTTCACTTACCGACTGGTATTGCCATGCTATTGGTGTAATTTTCAGATTCTTGAAGAGGGGAGAAACATTTTCCATACAGAATTGCTATTGGTTTTGTGTTTTCAAGGTAAGGATGTAGATCAGAGACAGCATGTGCAGACGGAATTTTGAATTCTGCCAAATCATATTTTAAAGTCAGTAAGATACCATTTTGTTTGATCCTTTTGAGTCCAAATTGCAAGAAATGTAAATTTGTAAACTTTGCAATACAGAAAATTATATCAACAGATTGGATATGTTGTATAGATACAGAAGTTCATATAGTATTGTGGGTGCAATTTAAATGTTCAAATAAATTATCACATGAATTACACTCACCAGTTAGATTAGTACTCTATTCTTAACATGTGATATGGAGAATGTCAAGTACGGACTAATTTTTCTGTGAGACCTATAAAATATTACAATGAATTTTTACCCCGACTGCTGTTCAAAAGATTTATTAGTAAGATGCAGGGGCCAACCTGCAAGTAACAAACTGGCCTGTCACCACTTTAGCTCTCCTCCATGAAGATAGGCTCTGTTGTGGACATTTGCATACAGCCTTACATTATTTGTATTGTTTTGCAGACAAATCTAATGAGATCTTTGATGTGGGACAAATCTGTGGGCATATAAATATCAAAACAGAGTAAGTTGAATAGAATGTTAAAACTTCAGACTGTCATGTCCATGGTGAGGTGATGGTGAAATTGATCGTTGCAATATGCTGTAGCAGGTTGTTAATTAGATCGCGGGGTGAATGCAATGGGTAAGCCAGCCATTAACTGCTGCCAAGAAAAGCCAAGCGACCACAGGGAACTTTGGCTGACGCTTCTTATTTGATTGTTTGATAATGCATGTTTATTTAGATACTTTACAGGGTGAGTACTCAAGGAGAGTGGTGGACACACATGAGTGCTTACTACTCATTGAAAAGGTGGGGATACTATGCTTTAAACATGTGGAATAGAATAAGAAACTTTTTAAAGTATCATTTGACTATACTTGTAAAGAAACAAAGAAAGAAATGACAAAAAGCATTGAAAAGTGTTGGTGAAAAATTGATGTAAACAATAAAATATTATATGCCTACAATATATATTCGCCGCTTTTGTCAGACATGAAAAACAAATAGAATTGACTTCTCAAATAAACCAACCAACCTAACAAACAGCATCCACAGATAAATTGTAATGGCGGTATTTGATCTGCTTCTTCCCCAAGCAATTTCGGGTGATGGTGGACGTCTCCTTTCCACTACTGGCATTTTGAATTCCAGGGTATTTCTCAAGTTGATTATCAACGCAATTCAGAATGTCTGAAATGATCTCAGTACATGTAGGACATTACAGTCACGGAAGTTTTTACTGAGTAATATTGGTCACTTTGCAACCTTGACATCATAGGCCAAAGCATGATGTTCAGTCAATGTGGCATGCCTAGATTAGATCAATATTCATCATTTGTATGTATTTGTATGTATCCCAGTATAATCTTTGAGTTTTAAATACGAGAGAAATCCTTGCTACACACTTTGCAGAACTACAGTTTCTCATCTGTATGTGTCACCACAAGATTTGCATGATGTGTGAAACACTTGTCACATAATGCAGACAAAAGGCTTCTCATCTGTATGTGTCGACATATGAACTTTCAGATTTCCATTTTGTGTGAAACCCTTGCCACACACTTTGCAGACGAATGGTCTTTTGTTTGTGTGTGTCTTCGTGTGAACTTTGAGATTCCCATTACATCTGAAACCTTGCCACACACTTTGCAGACAAATGGTCTTTCATTTGTGTGTGTCCTCATGTGAACTTTGAGTTCTCTATTTATTGTGAAACCCTTGTCACACACTTTGCAGACAAATGGTCTTTCATTTGTAAGTCTCCTCATGTGAACTTTGAGACTTCCATTACATTTGAAACCCTTGCCACACACTTTGCAGACAAATGGTCTGTCATTTGTTGTGTGTCCTTACGTGAACTTTGAGACTTCCATTACATGAGAAACCCTTGCCACACACTTTACATACAAATGGTCTTTCATTTGTGTGTGTCCTCATATGAACTTTGAGATTTCCATTCCTTATGAAACCCTTGTCACACACTTTGCAGAGGAATGTCTTTCATTTGTATGTGTCCACATGTGAAATTTGAGAACTCCATTCCTTGTGAAACCCTTGTCACATACTTTGCAGAGGAATGGTCTGCCATTTGTATGTGTCCTCATCTGAACTTTGAAATTCCCATTATGTTTGAAATCTTTGTCACACACTTTGCAGACAAATGGTCTTTCATTTGTATGTGTCTCATGTGAACTTTGAGATCTCCATTCCTTGTGAAACCCTTGTCACACACTTTGCAGAGGAATGGTCTGTCATTTGTGTGTGTCCTCATGTGTACTTTGAGATGTCCATTACATGTGAAACCCTTGCCACACACTTTGCAAACGAATGGTCTTTCATTTGTGTGTGTCTTCATGTGAACTTTGAGATTTCCATTACTTGTGAAACCCTTGTCACACACTTTGCAGATGAATGGTCTCTCATTTGTATGCGCCCTGATGTGAACTTTTAGACTTCCATTACAATTGAAACCCTTGCCACACACTTTGCAGATGAATGGTCTGTCATTTGTGTGTCTTCATGTGAACTTTGAGATGTACATCACGTTTGAAACCTTTGTCACACACTTTGCAGACAAATGGTCTTTCATTTGTATGTGTCCTCATGTGAACTTTGAGATTCCCATTTATTGTGAAACCCTTGTCACACACTTTGCAGATGAATGGTCTCTCATTTGTATGCGCCCTGATGTGAACTTTTAGACTTCCATTACAATTGAAACCCTTGCCACACACTTTGCAGACAGATGGTCTTTCATTTGTATGTGTCCTCATGTGAATTTTGAGATTCCCATTCCTTGTGAAACCCTTGCCACATACTTTGCAGACAAATGGTCTTTCATCTGTGTGTGTCCTCATGTGAACTTTGAGATCTCCATTTATTTTGAAACCCTTGTCACACACTTTGCAGACGAATGGTCTCTCATTTGTATGTGTCCTCATGTGAACTTTGAGACTTCCATTACATGTGAAACCCTTGCCACACACTTTGCAGACAGATGGTCTTTCATTTGTGTGTGTCCTCATGTGAACTTTGAGATGTACATCATGCTTGAAACCTTTGTCACACAGTTTGCAGAGGAATGGTCTTTCATTTGTATGTGTCCTCATGTGAACTCTGAGACTTCCATTACATGTGAAACCCTTGCCACACACTTTGCAGACAGATGGTCTTTCATTTGTGTGTGTCCTCATGTGAACTTTGAGATCTCCATTTATTTTGAAACCCTTGTCACACACTTTACAGACAAATGGTCTTTCATTTGTATGTGTCCTCATGTGAACTTTGAGATTCCCATTTATTGTGAAACCCTTGCCACATACTTTGCAGACAAATGGTCTTTCATCTGTGTGTGTCCTCATGTGAACTTTGAGATCTCCATTTATTTTGAAACCCTTGTCACACACTTTGCAGACAAATGGTCTCTCATTTGTATGTGTCCTCATGTGAACTTTGAGATGTACATCACGCTTGAAACCTTTGTCACACAGTTTGCAGAGGAATGGTCTTTCATTTGTATGTGTCCTCATGTGAACTCTGAGACTTCCATTACATGTGAAACCCTTGCCACACACCTTGCAGACAGATGGTCTTTCATTTGTGTGTGTCCTCATGTGAACTTTGAGATTTCCATTCCTTGTGAAACCCTTGCCACACACTTTGCAAACGAATGGTCTCTCATTTGTATGTGTCGTCATGTGAACTTTGAGACTTCCATTACATGTGAAACCCTTGCCACACACTTTGCAGACAGATGGTCTTTCATTTGTGTGTGTCCTCATGTGAACTTTGAGATGTACATCACGCTTGAAACCTTTGTCACACAGTTTGCAGAGGAATGGTCTTTCATTTGTATGTGTCCTCATGTGAACTTTGAGACTTCCATTACATGTGAAACCCTTGTCACACACTTTGCAGATGAATGGTCTCTCATTTGTGTGTGTCCTCATGTGTACTTTGAGATGTCCATTACATGTGAAACCCTTGCCACACACTTTGCAAACGAATGGTCTTTCATTTGTGTGTGTCCTTCATGTGAACTTTGAGACTTCCATTACATGTGAAACCCTTGCCACACACTTTGCAGACAGCTGTCTTTCATTTGTGTGTGTCCTCATGTGAACTTTGAGATGTACATCACGCTTGAAACCTTTGCCACACAGTTTGCAGAGGAATGGTCTTTCATTTGTATGTGTCCTCATGTGAACTCTGAGACTTCCATTACATCTGAAACCCTTGCCACACACTTTGCAGACAGATGGTCTTTCATTTGTGTGTGTCCTCATGTGAACTTTGAGATGTACATCACGCTTGAAACCTTTGTCCACACAGTTTGCAGAGGAATGGTCTTTCATTTGTGTGTGTCCTCATGTGAACTTTGAGATGTACATCACGCTTGAAACCTTTGTCACACAGTTTGCAGAGGAATGGTCTTTCATTTGTATGTGTCCTCATGTGAACTCTGAGACTTCATTACATGTGAAACCCTTGCAACACACTTTGCAGACAGATGGTCTTTCATTTGTGTGTGTCCTCATGTGAACTTTGAGATGTACATCACGCTTGAAACCTTTGTCACACAGTTTGCAGAGGAATGGTCTTTCATTTGTATGTGTCCTCATGTGAACTCTGAGACTTCCATTACATCTGAAACCCTTGCCACACACTTTGCAGACAGATGGTCTTTCATTTGTGTGTGTCCTCATGTGAACTTTGAGATGTACATCACGCTTGAAACCTTTGTCACACAGTTTGCAGAGGAATGGTCTTTCATTTGTATGTGTCCTCATGTGAACTCTGAGACTTCCATTACATGTGAAACCCTTGCCACACACCTGCAGACAGATGGTCTTTCATTTTTGGGTCCTCATGTGAACTTTGAGATTTCCATTCCTTGTGAAACCCTCAATTGCCACACACTTTGCAAACGAATGGTCTCTCATTTGTATGTGTCGTCATGTGAACTTTGAGACTTCCATTACATGTGAAACCCTTGCCACACACTTTGCAGACAGATGGTCTCTCATTTGTATGTGTCCTCATGTGAACTTTGAGACTTCCATTACATCTGAAACCCTTGCCACACACTTTGCAGACAGATGGTCTTTCATTTGTATGTGTCCTCATGTGAACTTTGAGATGTACATCATGCTTGAAACCTTTGTCACACAGTTTGCAGAGGAATGGTCTTTCATTTGTATGTGTCCTCATGTGAACTCTGAGACTTCCATTACATGTGAAACCCTTGCCACACACTTTGCAGACAGATGGTCTTTCATTTGTGTGTGTCCTCATGTGAACTTTGAGATCTCCATTTATTTTGAAACCCTTGTCACACACTTTACAGACAAATGGTCTTTCATTTGTATGTGTCCTCATGTGAACTTTGAGATTCCCATTTATTGTGAAACCCTTGCCACATACTTTGCAGACAAATGGTCTTTCATCTGTGTGTGTCCTCATTTGAACTTTGAGATCTCCATTTATTTGAAACCCTTGTCACACAGTTTGCAGACAAATGGTCTCTCATTTGTATGTGTCCTCATGTGAACTTTGAGATGTACATCACGCTTGAAACCTTTGTCACACAGTTTGCAGAGGAATGGTCTTTCATTTGTATGTGTCCTCATGTG
This sequence comes from Ptychodera flava, assembly GCF_041260155.1. Lineage (NCBI taxonomy): Eukaryota > Metazoa > Hemichordata > Enteropneusta > Ptychoderidae > Ptychodera > Ptychodera flava. The sequence continues at coordinate 14,202,313 of NC_091942.1, read as the reverse complement.
AACTCTGAGACTTCCATTACATGTGAAACCCTTGCCACACACCTTGCAGACAGATGGTCTCTCCTTTGTGTGTGTCCTCATGTGAACTTTGAGATTTCCATTCCTTGTGAAACCCTTGCCACACACTTTGCAAACGAATGGTCTCTCATTTGTATGTGTTGTCATGTGAAGTTTGAGACTTCCATTACATCTGAAACCCTTGCCACACACTTTGCAGACAGATGGTCTTTCATTTGTGTGTGTCCTCATGTGAACTTTGAGATGTACATCACGCTTGAAACCTTTGTCACACAGTTTGCAGAGGAATGGTCTTTCATTTGTATGTGTCCTCATGTGAACTCTGAGACTTCCATTACATGTGAAACCCTTGCCACACACCTTGCAGACAGATGGTCTTTCATTTGTGTGTGTCCTCATGTGAACTTTGAGATGTACATCACGCTTGAAACCTTTGTCACACAGTTTGCAGACGAATGGTCTTTCATTTGTATGTGTCCTCATGTGAACTCTGAGACTTCCATTACATGTGAAACCCTTGCCACACACCTTGCAGACAGATGGTCTTTCATTTGTGTGTGTCCTCATGTGAACTTTTAGACTTCCATTACAATTGAAACCCTTGCCACACACTTTGCAGACGAATGGTCTCTCATTTGTATGTGTCGTCATGTGAACTTTGAGATGTCCATTACATGTGAAACCCTTGCCACACACTTTGCAGACAGATGGTCTTTCATTTGTGTGTGTCCTCATGTGAACTTTGAGACTTCCATTATATGTGAAACCCTTGCCACACACTTTGCAGACAGATGGTCTTTCATTTGTGTGTCTCCTCATGTGAACTTTGAGATGTCCATTACATGTGAAACCCTTGTCACACACTTTGCAAAGGAATGGTCTTTCATTTGTATGTGTCCTCATGTGAACTTTGCAATCTTCCTTATGTGTGAAACCTCTGCCACATATTTTGCAGATAAAAGGCTTCCTCTCTGTACGTGTTCTTATATGCACTTCAAGATTTTTCATTTTGTGTGATAACCTTGCCACACACACTTTGCCAACAAATGGTCTTTCACTTGTATGTGTCCTCATGTGAACTTCAAGATGTCCATTACATGTGAAACCCTTGCCTAAAACTTTGCAGAAATGCGCCTTTCCTTTGTATGTATCCTTTGCAGACTAATGGATTTTCATTTTTATTATGTATGCTGTTGTGGCGTTGCAGACTTTCTTCCTCTGTTAAACTCTTACTGCAGACTTTACAAACAAACAGAGTTTCCTCTTCGTGAATCCCTGGATGTCTTTGTAGATAGGTGATCTCTCCTTGTGAAACTCTTACCACACACTTTACAATTGTCTGGCCTCATCTTTTAATTAATATCGTTGACACAAGTATGGTCCTCAGTTTCTGTTGCAACTTTACAAGAACTTCTTTGTGTCAGACCTGAAAGTAAATATTGACATTCATGTAAAGAGTGTTACATACAAACTTTGTTGGAAGTATTGTAAGATTATTGTGAAGCAGCTACTACATATTTGAAATTGGTGTCAAGTTATTTTTCAATTGCATATGTCATTTGACTAGATATAATGTACTTTAATTTGCACTGCAAGAACCTGAGAAATGTTTTGATAATACATTTAAATAGCATGGTACCAATATACTTGAAGTACGATCTGTCATTAAATGGCTGCCGTATCTAATGATTTAAATGCAGCTCATGCAGAGGGCTACCAAATGCAGCCACAAGTGGCTAACTGACACATGATGCATCAACTCGTCTAGACAATGAGACTGGGGTCTTATGTTACAGATGTACCCTGGAGGCTGGACAATTTGAACTACTAGTAAGGGACCTAGCGGCAGATAGGACTGCACTGTGATATTTATATAAAACACGATTGGAATTAATTTGGGATAATTGGATGGTGAAGTAATGTCGATTTAATCTACAAATGTTATCTCATCTGCTTTTCTTGTTACATTACACACTTGTTTTTATGAGTATTTTACGATATTGCAACATTTAGCTATATGGCACCTAACACTTTTGAGAAATTTGCAAAATATGAAAATCCAATTATCCCAAAATTAGTTCCAATCGTGTTATAAGGTAATTTAGATAATAGGCCTAGGTTATCAATGAAGGAAATACTAATGAACATGGTAGCTGTTACAGTTTGAATATCAGCAGCTAATTTCTTTTAATATGTGGATCCTTTGACGCTACGTTTCTAAAACAGAGTTTTCTTCATCAGACGCTTAAAATTCATTTTTGATAGGTGAGACACGTTGAATGATTGATTGACTGTGTTTATACATTGTAAGTTGTTCTACTGATGTTTATTATTCAAGTAGGGAAGCTAGAATGTCTACCGTTTGGTCTTATTGTGTTTGTGTGTATGCTCATGTGAATTTTAGTTCAAGCTATGGTAGCTTGTATTGAAGTCTGGCATTTATAAGTGTTTCGCCTTCATTTCTGTTCCTTTTCACGATTGTGGAGGGACCGTGTCCTGTTGTATGCAATTAGATTTTCGAATTGCGAACTCTCGTGAGATTTAAGTTTGTGCGCATGCGCATTGACCGCAATATGCGTATTTCCGAACAGACGGTAGGACATATTTATCAGCGATTGTCATAAATTTACTCAGTGGTTGCTAAGAAGATGCCCGAGTTCCAGTGTGCAGTACGGGACTGCAAAGCTCACACCCGGAAACTCCTAAATTTAGGAAAGTACCCATGGATGTCTGGGGTGACTTTTCATCCATTTCCCCATCGGATATCGCAGAAATATCTTCGCCGTAAGTGGATCGATAGTTGCCGTCGAGAACCGTCCTGGCTCCCCAACAAATTTTCAAGGGTTTGCTCGCGGCACTTTGATTCTGACAATCTCCCATCTCCTGGCGACTGGAGTCACAATATTGTGCCTCATAAATTTCCTTATAATGATTGGGGCCATTCTTCGGATCCATCCCGTCCCAGAAACCAGTGGCAGTTAAACCGAGGGGTCGAGAACCATAAAGTACTACAGCCAGCGGAGGAGTTGCATGATCTGGTGGTTCTGGAGACCAACTCAAGCCCATCTCTTGAACTTGAAGTTGAGTATCATTACGGAACTCAAAAACGTATTCCGCCTGTCTCCATGAAAGGTGAGTTCATCATTTTTACCGTTCTGCTTGCGAAGGTAGCATCTGAATGTAAGTATTTTTATTGCCTATTTGTTTGTATATTCATCACGCTGTCGATCGCGTAAGATGGGTACACTGGCCATTTCATCATTGTCGTCTGCTGTCAAAACGTGCCTATAAATAGTTTGCGTGAAGGAAAATTCGAATAATTTTGGATAGAGAACGGACAAACATGTTTTATGACGGTTATAAGTGAGTCGGGATGCTATAATTTATAAAAGTAAGTCGATTTTAAGCATTTAGTGAATCTTTGTGACCTGAATATTACTTTTTACTGCGCGTATGCGCGTCAAAGGTGTCCTTTGTGTTAGCGTCCGCGTCCATATACGCTCAGAACCATGTTTTTTATTTTTCTTTTTTTTTGCGGTGGGAACGAACGTGTTCCACAGAAATAATATAGTGGCTTTGCCGAAAGTGTCTTTTTCATATTTATGATGAATTCTAAGGCGAGATGGGACCGGATACCATACTTGACAAGTCCCTACCAATATCCCAGGCAATGTTTCCATTTTCCCATGATTAGACATTACGGGGTAAGAACTTTCAATGAATTCATTGACCAGCACATACCATGCCATGCTAATCCAGTCTCCTTACAGTCTTTCCAATTCATAGAGAATGAAAAAAAGGAGACTGGCGGAAGATAAGAAGGGCACTGTTTTCTAAGGAAGATCGGAACATTGCAAGGGAAGTTGATAGTGGGGATTTACCCACGTAGGTCTTGTACTTTTACAGTAAATGACTGTATTCCTCAAATGTATAGTTGCCAAATTGAGAAATAAATAATCGATTTTGCCATCTTTTGATTGTCAGATGGAGTCTTTACTGTCACCAGCCCACCCAGTGAAGATCACTTATATTGCAAAACTGATGTGGATGAAGTTTCCAGTGTATGTGTTGCTACTCAAACAGAAATCACAGGTATCCACAATCTTCTTTTAGAAAACTTTTTCTGAAGTGTTTTATATATTTGATACTTTTATGAGATTTCATTGTACCTTGTTTTTATTGTGTACCCATCCCTTTAAGATAACTATCTGTTCCTCATTTTATTATTTGTGCACTTATCTCTTTAAATACTAGTATTTCCTTCATCCACTGGGCCTGTCTCTCTGGCCAGGGCCTTTGATTCTCAATCACAGTTCTGTAGTTGATACACAGAAAGGATATTTAATTCGTCGACTAAAAAAATTACAGGCAATAACAGATAATGTCCCTTTTAGACAGTAAAGTGAAACTTGTTATTTTTTGATTTCAGGGTCACATCTATTACAAATTAACCCTTTCACCCCCAGTTCCCTGTATACAGGTCCAACTTTACCATAGAAAACAATGGATTTGGGACAAACCATGGTGGTGAAAGGGTTAAGAAGAAAATTTGCTTTTAAAACAGAAGATTCATAAATTGGAGTCTGTTCTAAATGACACTGAAACACTACGGCGAGACTTGACTGTTGAAAGTATTCTTAAAGATGATAAGAGCTGTATGAAATACACAGGTAGAGTATTTTCTCCTTGAATCATACTTACACCATGAGATAGACAGTTTATATCAACTATATCAAGGTACTGACTGTGTATAGATGACTCTTACTTGAGTTTCCATTTCAGTACTTGTGAGGCAGTAGAAAATATACATAAAGCCAGAAATATGCTTTGAAATTTGATGTTCAGGTTCGTTTGAGGGACCTTAGAATCTTTTTTCCAATCATTGCTAATTTTTTATACTTTAGACACATAGTTCTTTTTCTTCCAATTCGGTCCTTCAGTCATTGTTCTCATTTGTTCTTGGTAATGTTTAATGGTGTCTAAACATGTGATTGTTTGAATTTCCTTGTTTTTATTTGGTCGAATCTGCAATTTTATGCTTCAGTTGCATAAAACCTACTTTGACATATTTGTACTTTCCCCATGTACTGAAATAATCATGAATATAGTTCAAATCACTTGTGACTTGGAAATTGAAGCAAGTTTCACCTTCCTCCTTAGGGGTTGACCATTTGTAATATGGGGGGGGGGGGCAGAGTTGGGAATATTTTTGAAAACTATTCCTTGCAGACATAAATGAAAATAAAATCCAGCCACAGATGGCTTTACAAAAAAAGGACTGTAAAGATAAAAAAATCCTGTGAAGCTTGTTGAGAAAAAGAATTGCCACCTCATGCGTCTTCGAGACCCCTGAATATCTTATGGTCCACCCCATAGGATATATCTTTGTTTAAATCAGAGAATTTTTTGTGATGTCATCTATGTTATACTTACTCTGCATTTCTTTATAGTAGAAAATTATTAATCATGACCTTTTAATTGTATTTTTCAAGTCATTTCAGCTATTCACTCTGGTTTTGATATAAAATATGCATATCAATAGGTATAAGATCAAGGAGCCAACTTACTGATGTATTTGACATCGTGTCAGCAACAACAGCTAGTGGTAAAACCATCAGATACTGGCGTGGAAAATCTAGTGTCAGGTACTTACCTTGTTTCTATTTTATTCTATCATATTTGACAAACATTTTTGTGGCCCTACCCCAGTAATATTTGTTATACAGCTCCAGGGTTATCAGGTGGATGAGCATGACTTTGGAAGGGCTTTCAAATATTATTTGTTTTCAGTGGAAATGACAAAGTATGGCTGATGCATTTGAATTGTATTTATAGAAGGAAAAAATACATAGTGTATGTTACGTAAGGAGTGATGGAGGTTAAAGGAAATGATTTTCATTTAAGGGGAAGTTCACCAAGGCTGATTTTTACATATGTGCTAGCTTTTGTGGTCAGTTATTCGAGACACGCCACTGTCGCCATTTTCAACATGCAGAATTTTAAACAAAAACAGACGAAAATAGTACCAGAAGTTGCATTCTATGGCTTCATCAACATGGATTTTGCTTCAGGGGGAAAAATGCAAAGCTTGGCACTTCATCATGTGATACGGAATGGACCATTTTCCAATGATAATGGCATTATTCTTCCACTCATGTACAGACACACATAATCTGTGTAAACGTGAGTCAACGAACAATACCCATTTTGAAGTGGATCCCTTTCGTAACAGCTGATGAAAGCATCAAGCTTGACATTTTTTCCCATGAGTCAAACCCATGATATGAAGCCCTAAAATGCAACTTCAGCTATTATTTTTAGCTGTTTTTGTAAAATATGTTAGAAATGGTGAAAGTGGTGTTCTTGAATATTAAACCGACCCCAAAGCTAGCACATATGTAAAAATCATCCTTGGTGAACTTCCCCTTTAAAGTACTTTGTTGGTTGAACCAGACAGTTCAAGAGCAGCTTATGCTTTAGACTAATAATGGTCACAAGGTTTTTCATGATTTTTTTTACTAATTAAACTTTCTACATTTTTTTCAGAGAAATGAATAATGATGGACAACATAATGAGAGATCCACTTATAAAAAACCAGGAAGGAATAGGAAGCTTCGCCCTTTTCAAGAGTTCCTAATCACACTTTTAAGGCTTCGACAGGGACTGTCATTATTTATTTTGGCTGATATGTTCAGTACATCAGCCACCCGTGTATCCCAGATTTTTATTACTTGGATTACTGTTATGAGTAATGCAATGTCACCTCTTTTAAAGTGGCCATCCAAGAGAAAAATATTGAAAAATATGCCTCACAGTTTTAAGATGAAGTATAGGGCAACCAGAGTTATTATTGACTGTACAGAATTTTATATCCAAAAGCCATCAATGCCGAAAGCACAATACATAACATACTCTAATTACAAATCACGGAATACTTGTAAAGCCCTTATTGGTATCACTCCAGATGGATATATCAGTTTTATTTCAAAGTTGTGGGGAGGAAAATGCGTCTGACCGCCATATTACCAAGGAATGTGGGATAATTGATTTACTTGAAAGGGGGGACTTGGTCATGGCTGATAGAGGCTTTTTGATTCGAGATTTATGTTTAAAGAGGCATGCTGATCTTGCAGTTCCACCTTTACACGCAAATGTACATGGGGTAAGGGGAAACATTTAAGTTTAAATGAAATTGTTCAGACTCGGAATATTGCCCGTCTACGTATTCATGTTGAAAGAGCCATTGAAAGAATAAAAAATTTTTCACTTCTATCTCGTACCATACCATTGACTTTGAAACCTGTTGCTAATCAGATGTTAGTAGTTGCTGCAGCATTGTGCAATCTCTATGAACCACTTGTGAAGAGATAGTGTGGTCCATAAGTATGTCTCATCTGTCAGACTGAGTTTACCCGACATTGGCCTCTGAGATTACTTGTGTGTCTCATTCCTGTACTCTTAAACAGGTTGTTTTCATAAAATTTAGGTCCAATTCTTCATATATTCCAAATAATGAAATTCAATAATTTAGTTCCCAAATAGAAACCCGACACAACAAAAACAATGTTCATTTTTTATTGTCAAACTAGACTACTTCTATATTTTTATATGAATAACAATTTTTCTTAGCTTATGGTTGAGGCAAATGTTTTGATTTACAGAAACTCACATCAACCTTTCATAACAGACCAAGATATTCAAAGAACTAGCACTTGCAGCTGTATATCACATTTTCTTGCTCAATTTGACTTTGTCATATTACTACCTTAAACAATACTGTTAAGATACATTGTGTCTTATATGTACAGCTCATATTGATTTATAGATGAAAAGTTCTGGATATTTTGAAGATTTCATTTTTTATTTCTGAGTAATAATAATTTTTACAGGAATGACTTGCCTTTTGATGTCTTAAGTACAAGTTTGTGAGTTGCAAGTAGTGTGAGTGTTGATGGCATGACAATATCCCCTTGTCCGTTGGATACATGACTTGCAATTAGAACCGCTTTGCTGCTCACGATGGTAAAGCCACTGTTTCCAGTGATGTGCATTTCACACATTGGTAAAATTACATTATCTGGTGGTGTATACATTTGTAAGCTGTGTTGGAGTTCACGGTACATTTGAATAGATATGAGAGCAGTTTTCTATGCTAATTAGGTGTCATGATCAGACGATGCTGTGTCATCACTGCTATAAAATTGCCTTTAGAATATGACATTTACCAAATCTCAAGAATCATTACCAAGGCAACAGTAATTTGTATCACATATATAGCAAGCTTTTTTATAAACTAGAACAAGAACAAACATTTAGCTTATGAAATAGAAAACTACCAGCAACTTTCACATTAAACATTAGGTAAAACCCATGACATGAACATATTTGTCAGTTTGAAACACCATGTACTCCATAATGACCTGTCATAATAAATTCTCTCCACATGTACATACGGATGTTTCCCTAAAAACAGTACAAAATCACAATACTCCACCTTAGCTAATGCCATCTGCATCTGTATCTGTGTCAACCATGGACCAGATCCAAGATGAACATTCTTGTTTTCATCCATAGTTACATTATTTCGTTTGAGTTTAGTGTACTGCTCTAAAGTACAATCAGCGCCTGTACTTGGACACTTTATTTCAACAACCCCCCTACCGTGACACTCACATTCAACCATTGCATCTGGGCTTGCTCCTAGATAAGGTTTATCTGGATCAACAATCAAACCTGTTTCCCAAATCTTAAATTTCCTATGTAATTGGCCCAGCTTCCATACAGTACATACTACGTGCAACACTTTCCCTGTCATTACCATATTGTGTATGAATGTTTCCAGAAAAATTGTTTTGACCGAAAATAGTTTTAAGGAGAGAATGAGTTGGTGATGGATTTTGTACATGTATGACTTGATGAGCAATACTAGCAGTTATCCTCCCTATTCTTTGTTTAACCCACTCCTGATTCATAGCTTGACCCCTGGTATTTTCCTCAATTTTATCACAAGTACTCTGTGTAATTCTGATAAAAGAGACTCCAGTCCACCAGTGTTATGTTTTTTGCAAAGTTCTAAGAATGTAGGCATTTCCTCATCTGTATCTGAATCACTGCTCGAACTGCCAGACAGATACCGGATTGCAAGTGAATCTTCACTTGAAGCATGTTTCCACCTGAAACAAAAAAAACCCCAAACATTAGTGATTTTCAAATTTCTCTCAATATTACTTACATTGAATATATCCTAACTAAAGTTATCGCGTAACTTTATACTATACATATTCCAGTACTTTGGAATTCAGAGTGATGGCTAGCCTGTATCATAATTTAGGTAGGTATAATATGTATGGATATATGTTTTTCTGTCTATATATCTGGTAGTCTGAGTATGTATACATTTTGTGTATATGTATCATATGTATGTATGTATGTATGTATGTACTGGTATGTATGTATGTACATATATGAGTATGTATGTATGTATGTATGTATGTATGTATGTATGTATGTATGTATGTACATATATGAGTATGTATGTATGTATGTATGTATGTATGTATGTATGTATGCATGCATGCATGCTTGCATGTATGTATGTATGCATGCATGCATGCATGTATGTATATGAATGTATGTATTGTATGTATGTATGTATGTATATGTGTATGTATGTCTGCATATCTGCGTGTGTGTGTGTATGTATGTATGTATGTATGTATGTAGGTATGTATGTATGTAGGTATGTATGTATGTGTATATGTATGTATGTATGTGTATATGTATGTACCTATGTATGTATGTATGTATGTATGTATGTATGTATGCATGTATGTATGTATATATGTATGTAGGTATGTATGTATGTGTATATGTATGTATGTATGTGTATATGTATGTATCTATGAATATATGTATGTATGTATGTATGTATGTATGTATGTATGTATGTATGTATGTATGTATGTATATGTGTATGTATGTCTGCATGTCTGCATGTATGTGTGTATGTATGTATGTATGTATGTATGTATGTATGTATGTGTATATGTATGTATGTATGTGTATATGTATGTATCTATGAATATATGTATGTATGTATGTATGAATGTATGTATGTATGTATGTATGTATGTGTACCCATATGTGTATGTATGTATGTGTACCCATATGTGTATGTATGTATGTATTGTATGCATATATGTATGTATGTATGTATGTATGTATTTGTGTGTGTATGTGTGTATGTATGTACGTATGTATTTGTATGTGTATATGTATATGTATGTATGTGTATATATGCATACACATGCATAGATGCTTGGATGCATTGATGAACTGTGTATGAGAAGGTATGTCGGCAGGAAATCTGGTCTGTATTATCTGTAATCTCATAAAGAAATGACAGCAGCAAAGTGAGAAGGCCTTTAAGGTAAATACATCACTGCTCTCTTCATTTGATTTGAATCACGTTGGTGACACAGGTAGATATAGGTTGGTAGGTAGGGATGCAGTTTAAGGAAGTAATGTGAATTGGATTGTTGGTCCATAGATATACCGGTAGGTAGGTAGGTATGCAGATAGTTTAATAGGTATATGTGAGTAGGTTTGTATGTCTGTAAGTAGGGTTGTGTATATATATATATATATATATATATATATATATATATATATATATATATATATATATATATATGTGTGTGTGTGTGTGTGTGTGTGTGTGTGTGTGTATGTGTGTGTTGGGGGTGTGGGTGTGTGTGTGGGGGGGTGCATGTGGGGGGGTGTGCATGTGTGTGTTTGCAGATAGGTATAGTGAAACGGTAAGGCATGTTGCCATGTACATTATTACCGATAAGCTTGTTAAAATAGCCTGCATCATAAAAGGCTCAACTTTTGTCTAGACATTTTAGAGGATAATTTTTATTTCTTGATGTGTAATTTATTCAGCAGATTGAGCATATTGAATCACTTGCCTCAAAATAATTACTAAAGTTATAGAGTGAAATGGAGTGGAGACCTAGGCTTTATTTCACCATAAGATTCAATTGTTTGCTATACTTGTGATGCTCTGTCACCACTGCATGCTCACCAAACAAGTTGACCACTCCTCTCTCCATGTAAAGACACCAAAGAATATGTACATTTGTCTGTTTCAAAGCTCACCTTTTTTCTAAATCATCTGGCATGTCAATTACTGGCTGATACATAGCAAGTATTGGTTTTATGAGTGGAGTTGACCTATTTGTTCGTACATCAATATCATCAAGGAGCTGTGGGGTTGCTGCCTTCTTAGGACAATCCCATGTACATGCTATGTCAGTGCCAACAAGAGTGTGTCGATCCTGATGTCTGTCAGTAAACGACCACAATCCAAACAATAGTGCTGCTACATGCTTACATGCTTGATCATCCCTATACAAAAAATATTTAATTGCCTCAATTAGACATAGTTTATACTAATGACAAATGCAGCCTGAAAGAAGCATAGAAAAAATGTATTGAATTAATTAAAGGGACATTAGCTGTTACCTTTGGCCATTTTTGGAAGAGCTTTGGTTCTGTGCTGCAACTATAATTCCTTATACTAATCCCCATATTTTGCAGAAATGCCTAGTATTCTATTTGTCCATGAAACCTCTACATGTCAATGTTGACATATGAATTATAGTCCAGACTTGAATACAATGGGCAACAATAACCATGCTTATTATGCTTAACATTGGCTGTGACAGTGTTGATGAACTAATATCCAGTATTTCATCATGGTTCAAGGATTCAAACCAAAAACTCTACAAACAGCAAAAATGATGAAAAAGCTTAGAGTTAAAGCTCAATCGGTCTGGCATATTGGGTCATGACAAATGAATTGAGGTTCTGAATTAGAGATTGATGAGAAAAAAATAAACATTTTTATGTGATGACATGAAACAAGAAGATTTCTGAAAATAACATGAACCTTGATCACTTTCCTTCCTTATGACTTTGAGTTGAAAAATGCTACATTCATCCATACCAAGAAATGTTATTTATGAAATGTTTTAATTATTTGAATATTTAAATAAACAAGTTTTACTTACGCAGGGCACTCACAAGATGATGACATGATATTATTTTCTTCTAAAATTATCCAGATCTTATAAACAGCTTGCTGTTCTGTTTCCCTGACACAAACTCCCCTGACATATGTGAAATTATCATTGTGCTTGCTAAGCTGTACCTAGAAATAACCAAACGTTTTCAACATATTGGTAAAACAGATAATAGAATAAATTAAAATTATCATTTTTTTTCAAATTCACAAAAAAGAAATCAACCTACTTTATTAACATGACCATCATTATGCAACTTCCAACCATCAGATGACTTATAATTATTAACCATTGATTTTGACCAGCCATTGCTGAGTAGATAGACTATCACTTGTGGAAGTTCAACATCTGGTAAAAAATTGAGGTCATCTTTCCACTCTCTTACACTATCTGGGTTGACCAACAATCTGCCATCAGTAGTAGTTCTTTCAAATTGAAAATAAAACAAGAAAAAAAATATTAGGTGCATTATCAAGGATGCTGTATTTGCTGTTGTCATATTTTTTCCAAATAGCAATAATGCAAATTGGAAATCTAGTTGATGAAGTTCATTATTATAAAGGGACAATAGCTGTCATATTTATTCACAGCATGGGTTGAATATCACAAACCTCTATACAATTTTATGAAATTGACTGAAGTTGATGTAAACCATACACAAGATATCATCTGGTTGCATCAATTAGTCCCATGTAATTAATACGAAGGAATTTTTTAAAAAACACTCTATCACATATATAGAATAACGAATGAACCACCCTGTATTCTCATTAACATAATTCCAACTTCTCCTCCAATCAAATCAAAGGCCGTTTAGCCTACTTATGCGTGACACTGTGAACTTTGCCCTTTGCTTTGCGGCGAGGTTTGCAGCAGATCCAGTACATATCCTTGCTGTGGATCCGTAGCCCTACCACTCCCTTTGCTGGTTGTGTTGCCACTCCCCCAACACAATCAGCAAAGGGATTGGTAGGGCTAAGGATCCACAGCAATACATATCCGAGCTCCGAGTTTAATAGGGTCACGAACAGACAACCGACTTCTATTGCACCTATTTTGTGTGACATGATACAACGACAGACACACTGCGAAAAACGTAAACAACGCTGACGCCGATTGCCTCACGTTTCGGAGATGCGGTGCGTGCCGAGATTTGCGTACAGCTAGCTAGCAGAACAATGTATATGTCGTTGAAATCTTTGTTATTACGTCGTTTGTCCGAGCGTCATTTTCTAGATTAGCCAATTGATGATACATTTTAAGAACACGGTCGCTCCTGTGTTCAGACCAAATACTTCGTGCGGTATAGTTACACAGTTTCTGTGGGCGGAGAGGCGGTGCTTACATTTATCATGGAAGTAGCAATTGGTCTACTGCAAGACATGTAAATAGATGGTGTTGTTGTCGTACTGTGTCATTTTGGATAAGATCTATTATTTTGCGCCTTCGGGTGACGCGGCTGTCAAAATCCATGATATTGCTTACATCTTTACTCAGGCTACTAATATTTTCCAAATCCTGCTGCGCGACGATTTTCCAACACTCCCCCCCCCCCTTCCCTTCCCGTAAAAAAACCCCGAATGCTCCATACCGCACGGCCAAAAACGACTCGACGTTTCCGCACTCCAGAAATATTTTCCAAAGCAATCGGATACATCCTCAAATTCGCAAAATATGTGAATCGGCCCAAAGCAACTCCCCGTTTGGATGCCTCAAAAGCTTTCCGCGCTCATTTTGGAACACGCAAACGAACGAAATAAGAAGAGAGCAAGACGCTCACTGACGCGGATTTGGCGAAATTTGCTGATAATACGCTAAAAATCTCATGTATCAACTCCTTTGAAACAACATGTCACCCAACCCAATCGAGAAATTTAGTTTCTTCAAGCATTAAAAAGCTTAAGTTTCGATTTTTGCGTGAGAAACGTCATTCTAGAAAGTACTTTCAGTAAAAATTTACGATACAATTTCAACACGGTAAAAAAAAATAAATCACAAACCTTCTCCTTTTCAGAACACTCTCCCGACAAAAGTCATCACGCTCGAGTGGTACTTTCCTCTCCTCTGCTGTCTTACATAAGTCTTCCAACTCCTGTTTTCTGTAATTTGTTGTGCTCACTCCCCGATCTCTCAAATACTTCTTCAATTCAACGACTGTTTTCGGCCGTGTCCTTGAAGCCATTGTTCGAAATGTTACGCAATCTGTTGTCCTACCGTGTTCCGTTGCTAAGACTAATACGCATGCGCATTTTCAGAATCTCGCGAGAGTTCGCAATTCGAAAATCAGGAATTAGATTTGACAATAGTAGTGTCGGTGGCGTTATCTTTTTGTTGGTGTTCAAGTTGTCTCCTTGTTTTATGTTCTGTTTCTCTGATAATGCGTTCATTTTCATTCTGGTCACGATGTGGATCATTGATGTGCTGGGACGTAGAAGACATGAAATGACTGGCCATCTGATGGTTACAGGAATTGTGAGTCCTTAGCTAAAAAAGTCTGGAAGACCATGATTCTGTTGTTTTTCCTCAGTAGTCAAAGTCGAGCAGTCGCAATATGCGTATTTGTCAGACAAACAGACATATAACATGTTGCACATTTCAAGGTTGACATTGGTGTTCCGCATGGCCTAATTGACATGGTCATTGGTTTATTTTAGTCACATGGCCCGGTTTTACGGGATATATCTTAAACATCTCCAATTTTAGAGTGTACACGAACTGTTGAAAGCAAAGTTTGTTGATGTCTGGAAGAAAGTCATTGAAAGCCCTGAGAAACTAAATATTTGTTGTAGATTAAAACTCTTTTCAAATAAGAGAAGTATCTGTCTCTTGTTCAAAATCCTTTTGATAGAATAGCATTGACAAGAACAAAATTTTCAAAGCATATTTTCCCAGTTGAAGTACATCCGTCGTTATAAGAATATTCTTAGACACCTCAGACTTTGTACTTCATCAGGTATGTAAGGGTGCCGGAAATCGACAAGTGCGGGGCCAAAGTGAGGGCTAGCACAATCAAAGTGCGAGCGAATGTGAGGGCTTGAAGTGAGGGCTCTCACAATCGAAGTGCGAGCAAATGTGAGGGCTTGAAGTGAGGGCTCTCACAATCAAAGTGAGAGTGTATTTGAGGGTTGAGCTAAAAGCACAATACGATACAGCGCAGCCCTGTGTATGAGCATGCATGGAGCTACAGCATCGATCGAAGCTTCACGATATGAGCGAACGGCTATTAACCTTGGCTATTAAAGTACATAACGTCCCTGATGGAAAAAATTGTCAAACACCGTAAAAATATGAATGAGGCATTTTGTAATCTTTACATCGTTGAGTTTCTTGAAGAATATAATGTCTGGCTGATTTTTAAAAATCGGCGACTGACTGATCAGGCAGGGATCGCACATTCAAAGTGCTTGTCAAAGTGAAATCAAACGCCATATGTGCGACTGGCAGAAATATTAAAACATCAGTCATCGCCATGATTAGGTTATACACTGTCAGGACTGAAAAACACTTTCTTGTAAAGCTTTTAAACTTCAGACAAGCCCATCGGGGGATTATCGTTATTGAAATTAATGCCACGACAATAATGACACACGACTGATCACGTCGTTCAAAATCTCAAGTGTCTCTCGACACTCATGAAGGCGCGACTTTGCAAAATTTTTAAATAACGGGTATTTACAATCTAGTATTGAAGTTTGACATATCGACAATTTTGGGACTATAGAATCGATACTAGAATCGAATGAACTGTGGTTGTCCCATGGGAAGCCGCGTCTGTGTAACCGCCGATGTTCACCAGCGTTTTTTGGGGACTGTAATATCGATACTACACGATACCAGAATAAATTGCTTGGTGCCATGGCACGCCCGGTCTGTTAAATCGACGATATTTACCCGATATTTATCGGCGATTTGGGGATTCTAATATCGATGTTAGACGATACTTGAATGACTTGTGACTTGCCCTGTGCCTCGGCTCGCCGGATCTGTGAAATTTCCGATATTTACCCTATATTTTTCGGCGATTTGGGGACTCTTATATTGTCGGGAATGGAAATCCGACAGAAATAATGCAAAACAGATAGTATATTTTCTGTTTATTATCCAGGGTTCTGTACACATACTAATGACGATTTCACAGCGTCAGTTTATCTATTAGTTTATTTGTTAGTTAAATGAAGCCATAACATGCAAATCTGACCTTTCCGTTGTTTTTTATTTTATGTCGACTTTGACATTAACTTTGGTCGTAGACCCTCGAGAAAACTGTGATCTTCATCGTTACCAGAACATTCACCATGACTGGTATCAAAAAACCCTCAAAATTCTCTGTGTCATTACTCGGAACGTGCCATGCAAGAGCAAAGTGTACATATTCAGAACGTCAGTTTGATCGTTAATGAGATTCAGTGTTAAGTACGAAGTATTGTTGTCGGGGACCGCTTGGCAAATAAACTTTATGTATTCTAAGATAGATAGCACAAAAACAAAAAAAAAAAAACAAAACAAAACAAAAAAAAACAAAAAAAAAACAGCAGTTGCCTGTCCCGTTTTTCTCGAGGGTCTATGCTTTGGTGTATATATAGAAGTAGAACCACGGACTAAAATGTGTGTTGTAGCAGAATTACAGAACACATCGTGTCTGCTTGTCTGTCCATCAGTCACACCAAGACGAATTTCCCTTCGCCACAAATATCGATACTAAACGATACTAGAATGACTTGCCCTGTGCCTTACAGTTCTGGCCAAACCCAACTTCCAAGGACTGACTCTAGCTTCGATACTAGAGGATACTAGATTTTGTCAAATCGCAAGTAAATATCCGATACATATCTAAGATTTCACTACCTTACAGTTCTGGTCAAACCCGACTTCTGAGAAATGACTCTAGCTTCGATACTAGACGATAATAGATTCTGTCAAATCGCAAGTATAAATATCCGATATATATCGGAGATTTCACCACCTTACAGGTTTTGCGTCAGGGTAGCGTCAGGGTTCAGGTGTCCGAATTTAACGTGTTCATCGGGTCGATGGCATATTTAAGCCAAATACCGTGATGTAATATTTTTAGACTCATACTTTTGCCATTGCTGCATTGGTAAGGTTGAAAAAATACGCGGAGTCTTTGAGGTCGGCAGTATTGCTCTGTCTTATTTATTGTTGACAGTACAACAGGCTTAATTTTGAAAGTCTTAAAATTTTCAATGGTGAATTTTAGTTACACGTTCAGTATTTTACGCGTGCGCCCCTTCGGAAGCAAAAACTTCCGACTTTTATACAAGCTGATAACTTGCTCCAGACCATGACAATAATTGTCTAGTTATGACATTTGGCCAATTTCAAGATTAAACTGCAATGATCATTTCCATCTTAACACAAATTAGAATGACGGTACGCTTAGAGACCACACCCGATATTGACACATGAAAGAGAGAGAGAGAGAGAGAGAGAGAGAGAGAGAGAGAGAGAGAGTGAAAGTTACGTATTTTACTGGGAAATAGCCACTGCGTTTCAGTTGAAATATGTTTCAACACCACCTTTCGTACAATCGACTAAGTCTAGGTTGTTGTTAAACGTAAATGCATAAAATGTCTTTGACATCCTACATGCCTGTCACAGAGTTTATGTTTATCTCAAGGCTGATACACGATGCATGCATAGGACGGTGATGCATATTCGTTTTACAGCAAGTGATTCGGTCGCGATGTGTTGCTTGCCGATAAATTGCTTGTTCTAATCATCAAGTCGTTGGCTTAAAAGTTTCAGAGCCAGAGACGGCACAATTATTTCCGCTACAGACAAACAACGTATAGGCCCTAAACGTGATGCAAGGTCGCAGAGCTTTCTGATTATATAGTATGAAACAAAGGAGACAGTCAAATTTCTATCTAATGGCTGGTCAATCGCTGACTACACAGAGATAGCTATGATTTCTGTGAGTATAATTGACAATGAGATTGATTCAGTGAACAATATTCAAGGGCTCGTTGACCAAAATGGCATTCTTTATTGCGGTAAAATATCCATCATTGTTAACAAAATGTAAAGGTTACAAGCATTCATGACCCCTGATATTCTGATGCAATTGATCTTTTGAAATCATTATCAAACTTTGTGTACAGAGAAAATAAAAAGCATACTGTCAGTACAAACGTAAAAAAGAATTTGTCATTTGCTGTTGTCTGATTTCTCAGTTTTCGTAGCTATTGAATTTTTTTATCCTCAAAAAATCAATCATAGAGAACGAGACTAGTCTCCATAAATACATTTTCCCATGATCTTACTTTATCTGATGAACAAACCAGTCTAAAATTTCTTCAAAAAAGTTTCCTCTTTCTTCGAAAATTCTCCGACAAAAACTCCACATACGACGCCATGTCGGATAAACAATATCTGAGTCATGTGCCCAGGTCGTGAACTGGTTTGATTGAAGTCACATTATCAGTCGCGCTATAGTCGTACAAATGTACCAGAAGAAGTATCGCTCGCTTGAGTTGCATGTATTAATAATAAAAAGGATATCTGTGATATTTGAAATGCAATGACTAAAAACACGAAAAGGTTAACGAAAAAGACGGAAGTGATGTAATGGGTCATGATCTGTACGCAGGTCATGTGTACTCGTTCCGCGCTCAGCCGTTCAACTGTTCACAGAGCTATGCCGCACCGCGACTGTATTCTGGAGATAGTAAGTTTTTAGTAAGTTTTTATTCAACGTTGAAAACGACTTTGACTCTCATTTTTCGTATGTCTGAGCCCGACTTTGATCGGTTCAAAGCGCCCCTCACTTCAAGCCCTCACATTCGCTCGCACTTCGATTGTGAGAGCCCTCACTTCAAGCCCTCACATTCGCTCGCACTTTGATTGTGCTGGCCCTCACTTTGGCCCCGCACTTGTCGATTTCTGGCACCCTTACATACCTCAGACTTTGTACTTCATGCCACGGTCCCTCCACAAAATTTTGTGGAGATACTGTGTATATGCAAAAGAGATGTTAGAGTTCAATTTCATTGTATTATGATTTGTCAAAGTGCACCTGCACAAGGTTTAGGAGATACTTACTGCAATTCTATTTTTGATATTCATGCATGAAGCTCAGCTGAAACATTTTGACAAGATGTCCTTTTTCAAGTATGTCTTGTTACGATGATTCCTTTGTGCATATCACTGCAAAGCTCTTTTGTAAGCTTTTTTCATCTCTCTTGCGAAGTTTTTCAATCTTGTAATTATTTTGTATTTCATCATTTTATGCCAATCACGTATGTGTACATGACTAAATAAAGAACATACAGACATACAGACACCACCGACTCACCATATAAGCTCTTTTGGTATTTACCGGTATAGACATATACCAAATATGAGCTAAAAATCAGCTCTACAGCGCTCATCGGTCGTACACACCGGCGCCCGTGGGCCGGGCTGCGTCTTATCGATCGATCGCGTACTCGATCGGCCCGCCAATGGGTATTTTGGTTGCAGCGGACGGCAGATCGAGTAAGCGATCAATAGTGGGTGCCCAGTTCAAGCACAAGAGCACCTGTGGTTGTACAGGCTACAGGCCAACACGAGCCTTTCATGTTCTTACCTCCTCAATTATATCGACTGGACGCCGTTCAACGCTTGGCTAGACTGTCAACATTCCCCTGTGCCTTTTCTTTCCTACCAGGCCTGCTTTCCTACTATTGGTATAGCCTCTTGCACAACGGGATGGGGCGGTTCGGGAATGCCGAAGGCACAGTCGCAAGTAACGAGTACACGAGGCACGAGGGGAGCAAGGAGGTAGCAAGGAGGTATGGGTACTGTTTTTCGGTCTTCGCATTGATTGGTTGAAAATACAAGAAGCTGACCTCCTAACTCACTTCAAAATGATCGCTAACATCAAGGTTCTTAGGGACGTACGGGACGGACCATTAGAACTTGGGAGGGGTGGTCAAAAACAGAAAAGAAAATTTCAGAGCAGAAAGTTAGGAAAAAAAATCTTCAAACTAGTTTGCAAAATAAAAAATAAATAAATAAGAATACAAATGTGTGAAAAAAAATCTGCAAAAGTCTTTTAAATCTTGATTTTTTTTTAGATTTTACCGACAGGAAGCAGCTTTCCATATTTTTAGTACATCCTCCAGGCACATATTTAATTTTGTGTTTTATTGTATACATTTAGAGTGACTGTATGCCTTATACTGGAAGTTGTGATCATCTTATCTTTTCAGAACTTTTGTATTCTGATCATTTGAAAATTATAAAATTATAGAGCCTGTTTTCTATTTGTTTCCTGCGTACAAACCAAGCACATACACTAGGTAAAACATTGAAACTATGGTATGGTTGTCAAGACAGAAATTTATATTTGCCCTTCAAGATCAAGGTGAACAGATGCAGGCCACATCAGCTTCATTTTTTTTTACAGCATTTTATTGCAATGGTGAATGCAAGAATGGTGAACAAGTAGAAACACGTCAATAATGATAAAACAATTTTAACATATCAAGTCATTATGTATTATTTTGCTTTTAAAAAGGCATTTCAGTTCTTTTTTTCTCAAAAAACAGCCTAAAAAACAACAGCAACACATTTTTTAACATTCAACAATACACTACGTAGAATGCCATCTATCCAACAAATCCCAACACAAAAACACACAAAAGGGTTGAACTTTGAAGGTTTCTCTATAGCAAATACTGAATAAATTTGCATGACTAATCATTTGTGTGTAGCAAATGCTACAATTATCTGAAGAATTTTTCCACCACAAAAAAAGAGCATGATTTAAACAAATCTTAAGGGACTTATGTAGCAAATTTCAAGGAAATTGGACAAGCCCTTTCAGAGAATACAGATTTTTTGACCATAAATGGCATAAATTGCCCTAAAAAGACAAATATTGAAATTTCACCACATCTATACACATCCAATCAATTTGGACATGCTGCTACCGAGAAATAGATGTTTTGATCAAAAAAGGGCAAAAATTGCCCTAAAAACACAAATATGCAAATTTCAATATATTTTGCAAACAACTTCTCAGTTTGTAAAAATGAATTGTAAATCATGAGATATGCATGATGTTTGGTGGAGTGAATGTAGGCATTTCACCATGCAGTAGAAAGGGAAGCCAGGAAACCCAAATAGTCAATTTTCAAAACTATAGGAAGCTACTGAGGAGCAAGAAGACCATGTTTCAGAGGAAGATGTGTAATCTGAAAAAAATACTCCCCAAGTGCCACCAAATAACACCATTTTAATCTCTCAAAAGCTTAACCTGCGCGGTCGCTTGTGGTGCTTTGCACCACATCTTCGTCCTCTTGTAAAAAATCCTACGGAGAACACTGTCATCATACAGGGAGGGAAACTCATTGCCGACACTTTCTTTTTTCTGATTTATATGAATCATCTCTTCATAATTTTTTACAGAACCAGAAGAGACGGATGGACTGTCATTGGTTGTGCAATGTAAATCACTAGGCCCTATTTATGTTGGGGTTACAGCACACAATCTTATTTGCGCTAGTGATATACACTAGTGAGATTGTATCCTCAGACAGCGTCGAACTAAAAAAAATTATAAATCTGAAAATTTACACTGAAAAAAAAAATTAGCACAGCTTTTCTCATTTGGAAAAAAATTTTTTTTAGAAATTTGCAATTGTTAAAAAAATTTTCACAATCTCATTTTGACTGACCACCCCCTCCAAAGATCTAATGGTCCGTCCCTTACTTAATGCTAGCCTAGACCCTATTCATCGCTTTTTGGACCTTCGTAGTGGGGACGAAGGCCGTAAGCGACGATAGGGTCTAGGCTATTACTTTGCACGCCCATAGAGTCAAATATTATTTGCACCTTGAGGATCTTGGTATCTATTTGCAAATTATGGTCAACATAATCATTTTAATCATTATTGATAAATAAATTATCATTTGTACCTCCTTATGTAATTTTCATACCCAACATCAAAGCACAACATAGTACAATATGAAAGGGGTGGACCATTTGATATCCTGGGGGTCTGGAATATTTGCAAAAAAAAAAAAATGTTCCCAAGCGAATGTCAATGAAAAAAAATCAGCCAGAGGAGGCTTAGGAAAAAAAATTGGTTCACTAAGGTGGAAAAACAAAATCCACCGAAAAGTTATTTCTGGAACACATTTTTTTTATTTTCAGGGCACCCTTGAGGTGCAAATTGAAGACTGTGTCAGATACACAATGGTTCTTCGGCCAAATACATTTGGGGAGTGCCATATTTAGATTTTAACGTCTTCCTCATATAGTTAGATCCCAAGGGTATAATTGTGGTCAGTACATGTAGCAACTTTTGGCTTTTTAAACTTATATATATAGGAAAGTTAGGGCAACTTCACACATCATTTTCTACCTTTGTTAATGATGGAGTATATTGAATCAATAAATGTGGTTTTATGATATGGAGGAACCTAGCGAGACAGCGGTGAATCGATAGTGCTTTGACCCTGGTCATGTGATCTTGGTCCCCAGGAGAACCGGTTATATCTTAGAGTGATTCGTCTTAAGGGAGCCATCATTTTATACGGCCTGGGGAAAGGTCGGAGGAATGTGAGGGGGTCACTCAAAATATTGAAAACTTCAAGGGGGATACTCAAAATGAAGAGAGGAAGAACAAGGGGTTACTCAATTTTTTGTGCCAAACAAAGTGAAACACCTCTCAGATTGCACCATTGTATACCATTGTACATATCAGTTTCTCAAAATTTTCGAGTTTTACTAGTAAAAGACAAATTGAAAACACCCCAGATTGCACCAAACTGCACCACTGCACACACAAATTTCTCAAATTCTTCATAGGACCCAGGACAAAACTGAACTGTTGTGAATTCATCCTTTATTATCACAGAAACATATTTTTTATTGATTCAGTTCAATAACCATTTTGACAACTAACCATACCATATTCAGGCTTTTCATTGGAAGCTGGCAGCTGGAGAAATAACACAAGAAGCCTGTCACAGATTTTCCATTCCTGCATATTCTTTGGTCTTCAATCTCTGGCAAACTGAGAACTGTTTTTTACAAAATGTATGGTTATTGTTTGGTTGTTGAATATTTTGACTCAAACACTGATCATATGAAAAATGTAATAAAAATATCAGTGTTCAATGTAATTTTCAAACAATTTTACCAAGTGCAAAATAAATTGAAACGCCTCTCAGATTGCACCATTACATATATCAATTATCAGTACGAGAGGGGGTATCCCCATCTTGTGCTCTCCCCCTTGGGGTATTTTATCAATTCTACTTAGAAAAGACAAAAGTAGCTAAAAAACCAAAACACCTCTCAGATTGCACCAGACTGCAGCATTGCACACATCAATTTCTTGAAATTTTCCATGCAAGATAGGGACAGCTCCTCTGGCGCTTTCTCCCTCAGCATCTCACGTGTTCTCCGCCTGTACTTTCAAATTCTGCCCAGTCAGATATCCCAATGAAAACTCTGTCATGATTCATATCCAAATTAAACAATACTATATGGCTGGTTACTGGTTATAGCGCGTGAGCTTTAGTATCTGTATATTATTGTCATTTTGTGATGTATTTTTTTTATAGCTGTACATGAATTGGTATTTAACTTTTCTAAGGGGGGGTAGGGGTCAGTTCAAATTTCTGAGTTAGAGAGGGGTTACTCAAATTCATCATGGTTGGCGGGGGGGGGGGAGGGAGTGTGTTACTTGAACGGGGGGGGGGGAGGGAGTGTGTTACTTGAAATTTTGGAATTTCCAATGAAATTGCTCGGACCCCCCCCCCCCCGGCCTTAAATAATGACAGCTCCCTAACAGTATTTTGGAACAAAAGTGCTGTTCCTTCATCAGTTCCTTGAATTGTTTTGTTTTCCCACATGTTTGGTAGCTGGTAAATGGTAAATATATGTACAAGTATTGTGTTCCGACTGATTATCTAATGTGCAACGTTTTACTCCGCACACGGTAGAGGACTGTACATTTGTCGTTGGGAAAAAAGTATCCAAATGAGGAGTGCGAGGAAACAAATTACCAGCAATAAGAGAGTGAAATAAAAATTGAACAGTGGATCAGGAATGAAAAAATAGCGCCAATGGCACTTGATCACAACTGGCACATTGTGAAACTACTCTATCTCTGGGTATACCTGTACATGAAATACTGAATGGGTAGGTGCTGCGGGTTTGGAGTTTGTCAGTAAATGCACACACAAAACAAAGTCCCGAAGTAGCGAATTCCAGCCATTTTCAAACCACACTGTTTGTCAGTGGGGTAAGCAATATTCGCAAAAATCACATTTCCAGGCTAATAGACTATGTTTTACGAAATCACACGTCCTTATCACAAAATAAAACGATCTTTGTCTTTAAATCAATGCGCCAGTAAACAGGTCCAGCAGCTAGTTATGTCATCAAGTCTGTAATGTTAAGGGTCATAACAAATGTGAGAAATCTAAAACATTAAATATGTTGTTTTTTATCAATTTTATTACCAAAAGCGCATGAAATCTCTGATACTTTGAATCAGCCATCCTGCATATTTCTAACATTCATCAAAACCTCATTTCTGTTCAACAACTCATAAAACAGTCCATAATGCAGGATTGGTGTACATTCCAAAACTACATATATGAAAGACCCCTAAAATCAATTAGTTAAAGGGGGGTTAGAAATTTCCCAAACTATATTGGCTCCATTTTTCGGAATCGGAACCTTGGAACCAGTCTGAATATCTGTACCAAATATCAATGCAGTCTGTTCAGCGGTTTTTGACTTTTTGTCATTTACGGAAAATGGACACTGAGTCTGTCTGACACCGGTTGAAGCTAACCCTATATCACAACTTCCAGATGTGATAATGACCTATGGTCATTATGTTAAAAAATACCGCCAATGGCGCTTGGACATAATGACCGCCTAGTATTATCGGCATTTATCAACAACCACACTCACTGTGAATTAGACAGACCACGAAGTCAATGAGCAACATATAGCTGAAAGACTATTTTTCACTTTGCGATTTTAAGCTCATTTTTATGAGAAAAGAGACATGTATATGTATATGGAGAAATAGCAGAAGACATATTTGTAAATTGTTTGTTAAGTGACAATCATATATGCATCTCTTGAAATTTTGTGGTTATAAGGTATAACACTAGTGTAAGAATAATGAGGTTCGAATAAGTTAGTAAAGCTAAGTTGACCGTAATTAAGATTGCAAAATTATACACTAAGCTGGGGAAATCTGATTGAAATAAATGTTGAAAAGTAGCAAAGTCATGGTCATCTTTTGTCTAATACCTTGTGTAAGTTCATGAACTTTACATAAATCTTGCTGTAGATTTGTTGCTAATCATGGCAATAACTGTGTTTCAGATCATTTGAGAGCAATCCATCCATGACAGCTTTAAATTGTAATATACTTCTATTTAAGGAGAGAAACTTCTCAAATAATTTTTTTCCCTGTAATTTGCTGTGGAGAACACATGGACAGATGCTCAGGACTCTATGCTGGTGCTACTTGATAACTAACCTACAACTTGTAACGTCATTGTCTAACCTGTTCACCCCAATTTCCTGTAGACAGGTCCACACTCTCCATTGATAACAATAGGTTTGGGCCATACCATTGTAGTGAAAGACTGTAACATGTGAGGTTGTGGATACTTAATCTCTGGAATGTCAAAGTCTGTATATTGACTCAAGGATGTTTACTTAACAAATGCCTAGGGTCATCTCAAAAGTGAGAATCTAAACTATGAAATATGGTTTTTTTTAATGCTTTTGATGCCCAAAAGAGCATAGAAATCTCTTATACTTCGAATCAGTCATCCTGCATATTTCTAACATTCATCAAAACCTCATTTCTGTTCCACAACTCATAAAACAGTCCACAATGCAGGATTGGTGTACATTCCAAAACTACATAATAAAAGACCCCTAAAATCAATTAGTTAAAAAGGGGGGTTAAAAATTTCCCAAAAACTATCTAACCGCCGCTCCGTTTGGCTCCATTTTTCGGAATTGGAACCTTGGAACCAGTCTATGTATCGGTATCAAATATCAACGCAGTCTGTTCAGCAGTTTTTGACTTTTTGTCGTTTACGGAAATGGACGACATCAAACACCGGTTGAAACCACCTCAATATCACAACTTCCAGTTGTGATAAAAAAATTGTAACCCCTTAAATCTTCCAGACCCCCCAGGATATCAAATGGTCCACTCCTAAAGTTTCTGAAGTTTCTTGTTTTCTGTGTTTAAAATATGTTCTACAATATCAAATATAAGCATAAAGGTTCTTAACATACCGATTTTCATACCCCACATCAAGGTTCTTACTTCATGCATAGCATGATGCTTACTTTCAACTTATTGAGGATATTATCAACATACTGGCTTCTATGTTCAAATTATGGTGAATATCACTATATCCTATCGTTTTTCATTACGACTTATCATGTTTAACCTCCCTTAATGCCTTAAGGTTCTTAACATACCGATTTTCATACCATTCATCAATGTTTTTACTTTACTTAGCAATATTGTCAAATTATTTCTAGATTATATTTTTGTTTGTTCAAAATAGTCAAAATTACCACATTATATCATTTTTAGTTATGAATTATCATATTTAACCTCCCTAAATGCATTAAGGTTCTTAACATACCAATTTTCATGCCCACATCAAGCTTCTTACTTCACTCATAGCATGGTTCTTACTTTCAACTCATAAAGGGTTCCTATAAACATAGTGGGATAAACTCCAGGTTCTTGGCTTCTATGCTCAAAATAAGGTGAATATCACCATATCCTATTATCTTTAGTTATGACTTCTCAAATTTAACATCACTTAATTAAAGCACTGATTTTCATACCACACACCAAGGTTCTTACTTGCATATCGCATTATCCCCGAGTTTTAGGTTTCGATGTTCAAAATATCATAAATATTGTCATTTATTAAAAATTTTTTAATGAATAATCATATTTTACCTTCCCACTGGGATAAATGTGCATAACGTACTGATTTTGACACCCTGCAGCAAGGTTCTTTATACATATTGTCCTTCTTACTTTTAACTCATCGAGGTTCTTATCGGCAAAGTGACATATAAGCTCAAGGTTCCTTGCGTCTGTATACAAAATACGGTCAACATTACTGTCTTTTTATTTTGTTCAGTATAAATATCATACTTAACCTCAGAAAAACATTTAAGGTCCTTAAAGTACTGTTTTTCATAAGCACATCAAGGTTCTTATTTCACATGTACGGCAGGATTTCGATTTTCAACTTATCAAGGTTCTTATCCATAGAGTGAAATAAGCTCAAGGTTCCTGGTTTATAACATCATAATTTGAAATCATTTTGAATATTGAGTTATCATAGTTTACCTGCCTGGTAGAGTTATAGTCAACATCACCACATCATGAATTATAAGCTCCATATAAACCCAGGGATTGGGGGGGGGGGGGGGGGATTGTCACAGGGTTATTGGACTTTACATAGGGGTGGCCCATTTGATTTCGGGGCGGGATGAAGATTTGTTGCCGGCTAAATACTGGAAAAAAATTGTTTCTGCAAAAGGGAAAGAACAAAAAAATTGCTTCAAGGAAGGCTGCAAAAAACAAATTTGCTGTGATAAACCCTTTGGGTGCATGGCGGCATTTTTGAACAAGAATCTTTGAAAACAGAATTGTATTACCTTTGGAACTGCCACCTACGGTAGCATTTTTGAATGGGTATCTAGAGAAGCAGCAGCCTCTTCTCAGTAGCATGGATCACGGTAACTCTGTGTGGAGTGACCGTACATGAGTGTGTACTTGTATTCTGCTGCTGCACTCCCTGACTGCACTGTGTCATAAATGCAATGCAATAATGATAATGTTTGTCAAGTCTACAAAAGAGATTGAAATCAATAAACAAATAAATCTCATTATAAAACAGTAACACTTCATTAATAGATACATGTCTATTGAAGTTAACATTTTGTCTCAAATTTTACTAGAAACAAAACAACCGGTGAATGTCAATGTCATGTCGTATGCCATCTGATCAAATATTTCATGATGAAGAAGTGAATATTAATCTGCCATTCATATCTCAGTAAGTATGTATGCTTTGTGATATTCATTTGGTGTGTAATTGCTTCAACTCAAGTCTTCACTCATATTTTTTGACATTGCCTTGGTGGTGTGAAATGTAAATGGTAAGATTTGTAAACTTCCTGATAGGATCAAAATAAACAATATATTTTACTGTATTTCTTCATAAAAACGGCTTGATTTTACAAGATTGAGACTGAATGATTTTGTATTTTGACAAAAAAAAAATTTTGCTTTGACTCTACTGGTCAAAAACAAAATTTGCTTTGAAGCAACCTCAAGAAAAAAATTTGCTGCCAAGGTGCGTAAAAAAAATTTGTTGCCAGACCCATTTCCTCATCCCCCTCCTGCATCTAACTTCTTGAAGTCGAAATGTCTGGTCTTGAAAAAGCCTTATAAGGTTATTAACCCAGAAGACATCATTTTCTTGAAGATGATCTTGAACTATAAAGTCTGTGTCTAAATATCATACGGCAGAATTCAAAAACACATCTTGGGGGTGTTGAAGTAGAGTGGGAGGGTGGGATTGAAGTATCCCACACAATATCAAAAGGTTACTCGGGGTCTGGAAAGTAGTGTAAACCTTCAATTACCGAGTGCTTCATTGTTCAACATATATTAAGATTGTATACCAGTAAAAAATCAAATACTTGTATATTGAGAATTTGCTCAAGGGTCATCACCAGTAAATATATCAGCTGGGAGCAAAACCCAGAAAAAAAATGCACAGAAGCACACATTCATACAATCAACATCTGCATGAAATTTATTCAAACTGAACATTCACAGGTCAAGAGTGTTGGTCCAAAGACACAAGCTATACCCAGTTTTCAGAAGTTACTACATTGTAACTTGATTCCTAAAAGAACCTTATCTGTATGAAGGTACCATGTCATAGAATACGCCATCATTAAGGTGGATCGCGCTCTGGGGACAGATATTAAGACTCAACTTTCTGCAATTCTCTTCTGATCTACCACTTGTTGGGGCTCATTTTAAAGCTCTTGGAGAAAGAAAAACTTTTACCGTCTTATTTTTTTGAAAATCTATTTTTCTCTTATAGAGTTAACACAGGAATAGCAGCTGTGTAGAATTTCAAATATCACAAAATGTTGGGTAATATGTTTTCGCTAGTTCCAAACTTAACACAGTGATCCCCGCATTTTATTGTTGATTTGGTAAGAGAATGGTTGAAAGTTTCATTTGGAAAAGTTTGTGCAAAAGTTTAAGTCTTTCACTTCTGAGGCGCATATTACCATAAGCAACCTGTGTTATAGGCAGGTTCATATTGCCTCCATATCAGACTTGATTTTGCTGTTCCATCAATGAAATCAACATGTAAATGTTCAAGTGCATGCTGAAGGCTGTGTAAAGATTGCAAGTACTGTCTTAGAGGCATGCTTTCTTTTCTATTGTCTCTGTGAAACTTGAACTTCTCAATGTCTTTTTGTAATTTCTGTTCAGACAATTTTATCGCTACTCTTTACTATGAGGATTTTAGAAAGTAAGCCATGATTTTCATGTTTCTTACAATTTGACAAAATCAACATGGTAAATAGACTGATATACTGTATAAATTTTCTCTCTCACTCACTCCCTCTTTCAATGACAACAATCACAGATATTAAACAATATAAGACATTTTAATCAATTACACTTATCCTGCAGGGCTTTAACCCTTTCACCCCCAGTTCCCATTATACAGGTCCAACTTTACCATAGAAAACAATGGATTTGGGACAAACCATGGTGGTAAAAGGGTTAAAATGAGAAGAAATAATTACATATTGACTGCTACAAGGGTGTTGAGGTACATTGTGCCTCAAATGTTTTCCCTCATCGCCATCCCATACAATTAAGTGTTGACACCTACTGGCTATATAGATGTTATTTTGTCAGACAAAGCTAAGTAGTAAAGTTATAAAATTAATCTTTTCATTGAAAAGAGTTCAGGCCTATCCTGTCTTATTCTTGAAAGGGTCACATTGCGTGAAACAAGACAATGTGACATTATTTCTTTATAATCAACCTTTGAGTGTTGTAATATTCAAACCAAACAAAACTATGCCAAAAACAGAAGTTACATGTACAGTCCTAAATTTGACATGGTGTCAACTCGTTTACTTCAAGAATTTGGAACATACCTCCATCTTATTTTCGGATGGTTCCATATACAAGAAAATGAGGAAAAAAGGGTTTATTAACACTGAATGGTACAGAACAGCTTACGTGGGCTCTCACCCTTTTAATTCAAAACTTTCCGTTTCTGAATTTATTGTAGGAAATGAAAAATTGGTGTTGCAACAATGAAAAGAGAATCATCAAATATAATATTGAATCAGAGAACAAAGAGACAAACATATCAGCATAATTATATACACAGACGTTACCTTATTAAAATGAGACACAGATTCCATAAAAGACGATATTTTAGTGCATGGAACAAATGCTTGAAATGCAAAATTGTAAAACAATTACACTGTATTCAAATAAGAATTACTTGACAAATTCTGGAATTGCCAGTCTAATGTGTGCTTCCGGGAAAAATAGTTCTGCTTCGAAACGAGGTTTACCTAATAGTCATATGTTCCTTAGTTGCAATTTGTTTTTTGAAATTCAAGTTCAAGCTCAGATGTAACTTGTTAGAGGTAGTGTACAGCTTGCAAGCTTCCGAGTGAAAATTGATTCAGTGATCTTTAAACAATATGTCAACCATACAGCCATACGAAGGGCTGTTATTACCAACACGTTGCTCTCAATAAACAGTATCTTATTCAATAATTTCACAAGGTATGACATTAAGTGAAACTGTCTTTTACCGATGAAAGCCTGTGGATATTGGTTGGTCCATTTATAGCTTATGACCCCGGACACACGAGGCATATATAGAATATAAGCTTGTCAATTTTGCTACAAATTAAAACTCCTATGATATGATCAAGAGTAGTCAATCTGTTTATTTTCTCTTTTCCATTATCCAAACATGGCTAATGGATAAAAGAGGTCAAAAATTGAAAATAAGGTCATGTGAATTTGTTTGTGCATGATGTAAGCAACATGGTTATGACAATTTGTTGTCCAAAGTCTCTGATGCTAAATACTGAACACATGTAACCCTCATCCATACATTGTATGAGATACAGGTCAAAATTATTGACATTCAGATTGGTGTACTTAGTATAAATTGTCAATCTGTGACAGTTATTTCATGCTGCAATGAACCAGCTGATAGTGCATCAAACTTGATAAAGGTAATCTGAGATTTACTAGAACACCACAAATCTATTAACCCGGAGGCAAGTTACTCCACAGAAAGATTCATGGTCTTTTTCATGTTGTCGATGGAGAAAACATTTCACTTGCAGATTTGGGATGGGTAACGTCACTGCAGACCAGCTAGCTGAGCTTCGGTTGCTTATCCTGCAAGTAGGGCAAGACTGAAAATGGCTGGGCCCTCACTGAACAATTTTTTCAAATCAAGGTTACCCTAGGGAGTCTAATTACTTAAAAAGCTATGGCAAACCCCCTAAGAAAACACCATTCTTTTCAGAATGAGTGGGCTAAGTGCTGATCAGATGTGCTGCTTGTAGGCTGAAATACATTCAGCATGGTAGATACAGAGAAATACATGTATCCGCATTCACACATCATTAAAATGTATAATCCCACTGAACAGTAACAATGTGGCAAAAGGGCGCCCTCATGTTGAGACATCTTTGAATGTATGAGAAGAGCATCAACAATCAATCCGTATTTGCTTGCATTATCTTAATCTTTGGTTTTGATCTCTGGTGGTCGTCTCACTGTGCAATTATCAATGTATTGGCACCTGCCGTAGATATTCTATAGATATTCTACAGATCTGTTATCATTATCTGTTATCCGTTCTCTACTCCATTCACACTCATTAAAAGAAATCACCTACAATAAAATCATGGCAAGGGAATATCCTAGTTTCCCAGAAACTAGTTCTGTGTTTCCAGATGCGGATTCCCTGTCCTATGTACTTTTAAATTTGAACATGTCAGAGTTCAACATGCATTGCATCTTTGAATGTTTCATATTAAGAAGAAGGAAGGTAATTCTATTTTTGTTAAGGCACACAGTGGCATGTAAGTGTCAGCAGCATAGAAGTTGTCCATGGAGGTAAAGGAAATGAAAAGGCAAAAACTCTACAGAACTGATCAAAATGAAGATTACTGTGGTTTTACGACTTATCCGGACACCAAACTTGCTAATTACCCAGCAACTTCGTTGACGATATTGAGACTTTGATCGGTAATTACCAAAGCACTTTGGTAATTCACCGCAAACTTGATACTCGATCTGGCTGCATGAGTGCTCCATGGGGTACACAATGTGTATACAAAGTCACTGATACGTATCATACTAGTGCCATAAACTAATTTGTGACCAGGGGTTGGCATTCCACTGAACAGCATTCCCTAGTAAAACCAACATATGTACATGTGTGCTGTTCGTCCGTGTTACATGTAAAACTCAACTACGGAGAGGTTAGGAGAGTATAATGGATCGTTAGAGTTTATTAAATTACTTTTCAGAGTAGAAAAACTATTACTAACGTTAAAACAAGGGGACATTCCTGTTACAGCATTGTGAGGAAAATCCTACATTATCCAGTTTATTTAATCCTATGACCCTCCGTCTCCGTCACCTATTAAATTAGAATATTCCCATTCCACGCATCCCCCATTGGTTTTCCTCCTCTAAAACCTGCAGTTTCATTCATTTGAAGCAATTATCCTTTCATCTGTGAAGAGTTTTTACCGGTGACTATTAGAACTTTCACTGCCAGTTGTTGTTTTCATAAGATGCAGACGATTTGATACTGAGTACACTGAGTTGCTTTTACGTGCAGGCAATGCAGATGCCACTTCACAGCTCACACTGTGCTGTTGATCGGCAAAATACAAGACGTCTTTGTTTCACTTTTTTTTATTTCAAGATATGATTCATGTGAAAATTTTACCAAATGTCACTGATGGGATTGTGTTTTCAATTTCATTTGATGCAGGGATATGAAATACTGTGTCAGTTTAGCTCGGAATCGTTACTGAGTTTTGCTGCCTTTTTGGCAATGGTTGTCTATCAGCATAAATGTGATCGAGGAATGCCCGTTCATGAAGATAGAGAGATTGAAAATCTTTTCTGTATTCTAGCTTCCTTTACAAGTTCTTCAGGTGTAAGTTGATTAAGGAAAGAGATTGAAAGTTTGAGTGGTGTTCAATAATTGAGCCTAAATCAGCACGAATTGAGTGGAAAAAGTATTTACATGTAAGTAGGACTGTTCAATCAGGCATGATGTCCATTGAAATTACAGAAATCTTTTTGGTGCAGTGGGCAGGTTTACTGCAATGCAAGTTGTATTTGTCCTGTGCCATTTTCATCACTTTGTTCAGCAATTTTTTGTATGGGTACACTGTTGAAAACTTTGAGTGCAAACTCATGTCTCAAATTGGTTTATGCTATCACTGTATGCACTGAGATGTCGGTGTCTGTGTTTACACTTTGCCACCCATGGAGTTACTGCAGCCAGATCAAGTATCAAGTTTGAGGTGAATTACCAAAGTGCTTTGGTAATTACTGATCAAAGTCTCAATATCATCAGCGAAGTTGCTGGGTAATTAGCAAGTTTGGTGTCCGGATAAGTCGTAAACCACAGTAAAGGTGACATGGCAAGGAGTACTGTATATGCTAACTAACAAATGTCAGAGCTACATCTGTGAATAATGCAGGAGTATCAGTGTACTGATAGAAACTTAAGTGTGGCAATATATGGGGACAAATTCATGAATGTAATCGCTAGTGTGCCTTCTTTCTAACAAACTGTTTTTGAGTTGCTAGTGTGCCCTCTTACTCACAAACGTTATTTCATCAATTTAGCAATTCTCTTGAAATACAGCCCCTGTACCACTATGTGTAATATGTGCGGAATTGTATTGCATCAGAAAGAAAGTTTTGTGTCTCAGCGGCGTGCCAGTTTATTTGAGAGAGCACATCGGTACTTGACTGAGGAAAGGCAAAGGTTGAATTATGAAAGAATGGTCAGTGGGTGAAAAAACAAGAAGCATGCAAAAGCTATATTTACTGTAGAGATGTACTATACTGCTACATACCTTGGCTTTTTTCTATCTAAAAATATTCTGGAACTCTAGGAACTACTGAAAGCAGAGAGTAGATCGACATTACAAAAGAAGGGTTGTAAATTTTGAGTTTGGAATCGACATCACCTCGCAAATGAAAGTTTAATTAAAATAAATTTTCAAACAATGAATCACATTGCACTATGCTCCTGGTTGCTAATAACAACTGATTGTATTACCTGACCCACAAGGATTAACCCCTGTACCCTTCAGAAATCTTTACAGACACTTTGGAAACCCTCCCCCCCTCCACCAGAATGGTGGACACCCTGTTCTTGATCATCAATGTCTTCCTTTCAATATCTTGTAGAGCTTTTCAAGGTTCATGAAAGGAGAGAGGTAGAGAGCCCAGTAGAACATTCCATCGCATATGAAGAATGGGATGACCGGCCACAGTATCACTAAAATTGCAGTACCAAGCATGGCTAAAACATGACGTCGCAGGGCAGCAGGAATGGACCTGTCGACAGAAAAAAACACAGAGATTTGAAAATACATGACATTACAAATCAAAGATCGTAAATATTAGAATATTCCAGTCAATTGACTGGGGTTTCTTTAACATATCAAACCAACTATTGCCGGCCGAGAGAGCGTGGACCTGTGTGAAATCCTAACCATTGGTCAAATGATACCTTGACAAGTGTTTGAATCTGTAAATCAACTAGTCATTGACAATGACATAGTCCCCACCTGTAATAGGAGATTAGTCTTGATGGGGCAGGGAAATGTGGTCATTAAGAAGTATCACTGGAGTGTATATGCTCAGATCTATGGATATATGGGTCTATGTCATTGTTCCCAATTTGAAACAAGAGGCATGTCCAAGTTATGGTTTCTAAATCGGGAAAAAAGATCAGACCTCTAGCTGTATTGGCCAGCCAAGAAATACATATGCGCATAATAAATGAGGTACAAGATGTGACATCTTAAGGTCTATTATCCTATCAAAATTGAAGCGTAAAGAACTTGTGGTTACTGAGTTATGCATATATATGCATAATCAAGGTCAAAGGTCATCAAGGTCACGTGACATTTTGAAAAAAAAAATTGTATTGCTAATTAATCCATATATGCCAAAAATCAGACCTCTAGCTCTATTGGCTTGTCCATAATCAGTCCAGGTTATGTCCATAGAGAGGATATTACGATTGACCAATCAGCGAACCTGCCGCTGCCAACGTCATGAATAATTAACATGCAATCCTTGGCTCGCAGATTGTAATGAGTTCGGAACTTTCGGCCAGATTTCACCCTTTATTTTTAGCACTAGGTAGTTTTTGGATGTAGACGTTATGCACATTTTCAGTATGGTCGAGATGGCGACTGACACTGGTGGTTATTAGATCGAATATTACTTCTTTGGATGATTTTCCTGGCCAGGTACCGCTCCCAGAAATCAGGATTTGACCCTTGTAAATTTACAGCAAGTTATTTGTCGCCAAATATCGCCTATTTTTGGTCAAATTTAATTTAACCTTTCCATCTGTAGCATGGAGAATGTTTCAAGCTTTGCAACGATGGGTCAACTGTTCTTGTCAATGATCGGAGCACGATGGAGCACGATTTTTTTCGATCACACCGCATTTCCCGGTACGATTGACCCTTCGCTCAGAAAAACGCGCCCAGAATCAATCGCCGAGAAGTTAACCAGAAGCTGGTAAAGAGTACGAAAAACGTCCAATAACTCTTTGTCAAACATGGTCTAGGGTAAAGAAACTCAGAAAACTATTCCTGAAGATATCCTTACAATTTTTAACACGGTAGAACGTCGCAAATTGACTTGACACCTCCAGGTAGCCAACATTCTCACTCTATCGGTCACGGTGGATCTGTGAGGTCAGATCGCGATCTCAGCATAACATTTCAAAGTGAACCCACTTAACCTTTAACCGTCATTACATATACAGTATGTGATTGGTTCTTGCCTTAACCTCATTACATATACGGTACGCCATTGGCTTTTCCCAACTATCCTCTATATGGACATAACCCAGACTGATAATTATATATGTGCATAATTAATGAGGTAAAGCGTGTGTTGTCATAAGGTCTCCCATCCTACTAAATATAAAGGACATAGCACTTGTGGTTACTTATTTATTGACATAATCGTGTATTTTAGGTAAAAGGTTATCGAGGTCACATGACATTTTGTCAAACAATTTCTATCCTATAGTCTATCCCTATATACCAAAAATCATACATCTAGCTCTATTGGCTCGCTCAAAATTAGATATGCACATAATTAATGAGCTGTGTTCGCGCTGCCCATTCGCCACGTTCGCATATGCGAATTGAAATCAGCAGTGGCGAAGAAAAATCGATCCTAATTCGCCACAGTGGCGAAAGTGATTTTTGTTGAAAAATTCCGCAAAATAAACAAAAACGTGTGGTTTTTTAGTCTTTTGTTGATCTGCGCTTCTCTTTCGGCGATTCGAGAAAAAACTATACCTACTTCCGTATTGTTCTCTCCGACGTACGCAATCTCAATCGAGCCAAGTCTCGCGAGAGATTTGACGTCAATTTGTATAGTGTACAGCATGCACATAAATGACTATCGCGAGAACTGAAAATGCAGGCAGACGCAATCGAGCCCTAGTCAACTGTAGTCATGCTAGTCTCGCGATAAATTTGACGTCATTTTGTCTAGGGTATAGCGAGCAAAGCGAACACTCGCGACTTTTGCTACAGCAGACATACGCATTTTAATCGTGGTCACAACATTCGGTGTTGAAATTTAGGTGCATCGTGGTCTAGACGTTCCGTGTTGCGCATTTTTATCGAGGTCTTATTTTAATGGTGGTCGATTTGCATCGCGGTCCTCATGGTCCCGTATTGATGTTCATTAAAATCGCCATCCCAACGACGCATTCCGTGTTGTTGTCGATTTGCATCCGGTCTCGACGTTCCGTGTTGTTGTTCATTAGAGAGGTCATAATCTAATTACGTGTACATCTGAAGGCACACAGTGGCGTACGCGTATCCATGCTCAGTTATGATTTTTTGGGTTGATTTTGCAGTATTTTTTCAGAAACATACGAAATTCGTCTAAGTTTTAAGAAACAATTAATTTCTCTACGCGAGGACTATTCAAGCTCGTTGTATCCTCGCATTAAATTTACCGATTTTCTGTAATACAGTTATTTATGTGGTTTAGGGAAATCTTCGTGACAGCTTCAGGTAAAAAGTTGAATTAGACCATAGACGACAACATTTCATTTATGTCAGGAAATCATAGCACGTACGTCTTGTACAGGTGAACTCTACTGAATTTTGTGATATCAATGATGTTTGCTAATTTACAATGATACTCATACTTAACGAGATTTCCTGTCTAAATTCCCGCAAATCACCAAGAAAATCTAAAAATTACTACACGTAATTAAGACTACGTGTAGAAGTGTCGTTTGATGACGTTCCGAACGTCTGTGCCACATGTACGTATACTGATGGAACATAATTACGTAATTACGTGTAACCAAACTTCTATTTTAATCGCAGTCCGAACGTTCAGTGTTGCTGTCATGCAGTTGATTTGCATCGCGGTCCTAACCTTCCGTGTTGCAGTTCATTTTAATCGTGGTCTCAACGTTGCGTGTTGCTGTCGATTTGCATCGCGGTCCAGAATCAAGCAATTTCCAGTGTTAAAATGAAGACAATTGGATACAAGGTTGATGTGTTGATAGTTTATTCTTGTGCATGCAACCGACATTGGAGATTATAGCATTATAGAAAGCTTCGTTTTCGTAAAAATGTGTGGCTAATAAAATTTGTCTGTGGCTAATAAAAATTTGAACTATTCGCCACAGTGGCTAACAGCTTTCCAAACCCAGCGCTAACACAGATGAGGAACAATATGTGGCGTCATAAGGTGTCTTATCATACCAAATATGAAGGGTGTAGCACTTGTGGTTACTGAGTTATGGACAAATATGTATATTTGAGGTAAAAGGTCACCAAGGTCATGTGACATTTTGTCAAAAAAATTGTAGTGCTAAGTTATCCATATATATACCAAAAATCAGACCTCTAGCTCTATTGGCTCGCTCAAAATTAGATATGCACATAATTAATGAGGTACAATATGTGGCGTCATAGGGTGTCCCATCACACCATATATGGGAGGTTTAGCACTTGTGGTTACTGAGTTATGGGCAAATATGTATATTCGAGGTCAAAGGTCACCAAGGTCACGTGATATTTTATCAAAGTGTCTGAGATATCTGCGTGAACAGATGGACTCACGGATGGACTCACGGACGGACATGACCCAATCTATAAGCCCCCTGGACTTTATCTGTGGGGACTAAAAACTGTGTCACTGCATCCTTTTTGCAATATGAATACGATGAGAAACTAAATTTTTATTTTTCTTGGCCTTATACATGGGAGTCTATGGACTGCCTTATACATGGGAGTCTATGGACTGCCTTATACATGGGAGTCTATGGACTGCCTTATACATGGTAGTCTATGGAGGTGAAAACTAAAAAGTCCTCTAACACGGCCAAATTTGATCGCATTGTGAAACAAATCGACGTGCATCTGTATGAGGTAGGGTACTATCCTTGTACCAAGTTTGAACAAAATCGCTCCAGGCGTCTCTGAGATATCTGTGTGAACGGACGGACGCACGCACGGACGCACGGACATGACCAAACCTATAAGTCCCCACGGACGATGTCAGTGGGGACTAACTAATCTTGGTTTTTGGGATGGGAACACTTTATGCACAGGCAACTGCATATTTTAAATTGAGACACTCCAATTTGCATTCAATGCAAAACTACTACTTTGTTATACTACAGTATCTACAATGACCCTTTTTATAGCCCAATCTCCCTGTATGTGTCCATGTACCACATCAAAAACAATGGAAGAGTACCACATCAAAAACAATGGAAGAGTACCACATCAAAAACAGTGGAAGAGTACCTCTGTCTCACAATGTAAGGGTTCTAGCCCATTTACTAACAAAACTTTGAAAGCACACTACACACTTTTTCAGTGGCATCACTGGGAAATAATGGGAAAGCACTGAGTCAGGATGTCATGCTACCTCTGAACAGTCACACACCATGGAGAGGAGTGTAACATCCCTGTGGTCACAGAGTGTGTGCATCAGCAGAAACAATCTTGTTAATATTTTCAGGACAGCTTTATAGTATAGAATTCTCGACTGAGAAATGTTAAGCAACCTACCTTGCACCACGCTTCCAAAACCACTGAATGACAGTGGCCTCTATAAAGGTCAGCAGTGCGCAGTTGACAATGACGAACCAACAGGTCCATGGGTGGTTGTCCAGCCACGACCAAGCAAACTGGGCGATTAGGTAGTAGGGAAAAAATATGTACTTTGGTATGAAGTCAATCCACTGCTCTACAGTTGGATCTCTGGGCTGAAAATGAAACAAAATACAACGTATCTGTCATGTAAACTTACAGAAAAGTCATCACTGATGACATAGTCCCCGCTGGATTACAGTGTTTCAACTAGATGTTTTGGTAGCTTCATTACAGGGGAGAGGGGTGAATTTGTTAAAAGTTGGGAAATATACAAACCAATATGGCCAATGCGCGGCCATTTTGAATCGTATCATGAAATAAATTGACGTGCATATATATGCCATAGTATTTATCTGTGTACCAACATTGAACAAAATCAGTTCAGGGATAGTTGAGCTATGGTTCAAAAACATGAAAAAATCGTAACAAAATGGCTGCCTGGCGGCCATATTGAATCATATCGCAAAATAAATTGACATGCATATATATGCCACAGTACTTTATCCTTGCACACAGTTCGAAAAAAAATTGGCTCAGGGGTGACAGAGACATGGCTGCTGACGGATGGATGGATAGACAGACAGACAGAGGTACCCAATCTGTAAGTCCCCCTGGACTGCGTCCATGGGGACTAAAAAGCATTCAGGTGAGGTCTTACCAATAACTGACACAGGTTTTATTAGTGTTCTAAATTTCATGGAGAGCATAGTTGTAACGGCACACCTTATGTGTGTACTTATTTCATTAACAATAGCAAGGCTTTGTCTTTGATTGAATTTATTCTGATGAATTATTTATTTTTATGTAAATTTTATTGGGGATATACCCCTTCAAAGAAGAGCTGGTTTACTTCAACAAATTTAAACGTATTCTGCTTGGATTCCAGGCATACAAGACACAGAAGTTCCTCCCTCTCAGTGTCACCCACTAGCAGATAAATGTAGGTCACATAGTTTGAGCTTTTCATCCCTTTTTTGTAGCTCTGAAATAAAATCATGCTCAATTCGATAAACACGGCTACCTAAAATTTCAGAGTAATTATTCATTTTCATTTTCCTTCATTTGACCCATTAATGTTTGAACAGAAATTGATATTCACCTCTCCAATGAACAGCTCATCGTCTGGAAAGCTCTCGTTGCTTGGGGGCGGACAGGTGACATGAAAGAACGGAAGGAAGAGGTCTTCATAGTCAAAAACATAGAAATATGCCATTGCAATTCTTGGAAAATCCTTGAGCGAGTACGATAGGAATATTGATTTTCCTTCATGCATAGTCTGTGATAAAGAAAAAATTAGAGAGAATATTTGATTTGAAGAATATGTATACATATAATAATGAATTACACCATATGGTAGCATGTGCCTACAGGAGTTTTTGTGACGATCAAATTTTGATAATACTCCTACAGTCT
Source organism: Ptychodera flava (assembly GCF_041260155.1). Classification (NCBI taxonomy): domain Eukaryota; kingdom Metazoa; phylum Hemichordata; class Enteropneusta; family Ptychoderidae; genus Ptychodera; species Ptychodera flava. The sequence continues at coordinate 14,161,248 of NC_091942.1, read as the reverse complement.
GCTCCCTGTATGAAATCATATTGAAGCCTGTAAAATAAATATAGCTTTCATTTCCTGCTTTGCTGAACATAGAAAATTCAATTTTTCGACGTAGAGTTAACACACACTACAGTGACCATTTGAATGTCAAATAACAGTAAATTTCACACACTTTCTCTAATCCCATAATTTTGGATGGTTGTCCCTAATTTTTATCTCTTGTGAAAAAAAGTTCAAAATTTTCTGAATATGAACAGAAGTTTAAAACTTTCTGTTGAGAGGCGTATAACACGTTAATGTTCCTGTTGTATTGTAGAGCACTTGCTACAAAATTCTGCAACACTGCCGTCACTGTCTGCCTACACATACAGCTGGGCTGACAGATGTTGCATACAATGATGCTGTAAAGTTCTATAAACCATGCTTGATGTCCAGATAAAAGTTGGCACAGTGATTTCTTATTCAGGAATGCAACTGATGAAAATACATGTAAGCACGTTAAGCATTATTCCCTATCCTCAACCTAGCCATATCTCGGTGGGCATGCTGAATTGTCAAATACATTTATATCAAATGGTGAAAAGTACCCTGATTTTCATCAGAGTTGACAAACATCACTGATACTTTCATTTTCTCAGACAGTACATCTTGAAATTATTATTATTGAAAATCCCTACTGTTAACATTATGGCTCGCTACATTTCAGTCTATCATTTGTTTATGAACTAACCAGCACTTAGCTTGTAATTCACTGAATTCATGAAGTGAAAGACCTACCTTCCATGTGTGGAGCTTCATGTGCATTCAATGCATAATGCATTGATATCACCCTTCAGAACTACATGTAAGCATGATCATCATCTCCACATGACATGAATATTAGAAACATTTTTGACACACCTTTAGAATGACCTGGCAGCATATGTAGATATGCCCAATAGAAATACAAGACTGCTACACACCCTAATAGCTGTTGTCCATGTATGGCATGTGGGCCAACCTACTTCATAATTTTTAATACCAACCTTATATTCCCATAAATCCTTTGGCGGTTTCACTCCCAGATCCTTGACAGTTTTCAGTTCATACATGATAGTTCTGACGTACAGATTGACGCCTATTTCAAAAGGTGGATTTCTCAAATCTTCCTCTGTTATTCCCAACAGGAGGCGTCCATTGACTTTACTGTCCAGGAACTTCTGAGGGAAATTGTTCTCTCTGGACCACGTCCCTAGCCCAGCAATCCATTCTGACACCTCCTCGGGAGTCCATTTACTCACTGGTTTCCTTACGAGCATATTCGTATCATCCCGCAATCCCCAAACAAGGACAAGAACCTTTTAGGAGAAAAAGAGAGACCACAAAATGTATGTCAAAAGCCAAAAGGAAGTTTTGTATGAACTTGTGCTGTCAGTGTTTGGTGGGAAAGTTCACAGGGAGCACACTGGAGACCGAATAGAATGGTACCTGGCAGTGCAGTAATTATGAACATTTTGAGCATCTAGATTCAAAATGATGACAAAAGCAACTTTTATAATGCACACAACAAGTAGTCATCGCTGATACTGTAGTCCCCATGCATTAATTAAGATTGTGGTGGTGTTGTGTCCAGGAGGCAAGAAATTATCATGATACTCTGTGCATGAGCTGTATCACAATATGTGACTTGTGAGATCATCCAAAGTCCTAAATAATCTGATATTTCAAAATTCTGACAAACGTTCATTTTTATGATTCTGTCTTCCTAACTGTCCATATTGAATGATCATAAAAATAGTTCCTTTTCCTCGAATACTCTGACAGATATTTTGGACTATCAGACACACTGAATTAAGGTAATCTAAGGGAATTCATTTCACCTGTGTTGGCCAAGGAAAGGATATTGATTACTTTATGGCTATGACAAAGGAAATTTATATTTTATCCAACTGACATGATTTACATGTAATCAAGTGAGGTACATTTATGTTTGACATTAGCTATGCATAGCCACCAACATCATATGTGTACATTTACAGCCTTTTTTGCTCAAACACGGGGTGTGAGTGAGTATAGAGTATTAATGGAAAGTGGCGTGAGATGAGATAAGAAAACTTGATTGAAGCACACTACCACACCGGGTTTTTGGTCAGTGTGTGTTTTAATGAACTTGCAACACAATGTCTTGCTCCAAAATGACAGCTTCTTCAGGTGTACGTGTACTATGACATTGAAAATAGAGTGTACTGTATATCCATAAATGCTTTAAATACAGATGTACAGAAATCCAGGTTGGATAGGTACACACACACACACACACACACTACAGCAGTGTTGTCTGTGCCATTCATACTGAACACATTTAGGTATAGCACCTACTGCAATGTATGTACAGTGAGGCAGCTATTACTTTTCATAGGATCATTTTGAAAATTTATATCCATTATAGAATTGGTAAATGTTAAATGTTGATTGCATTATATGAGCCAACGGACAATCATAACAAAGTGGCTCTTTAATGGTCATATTTGATCAGATCAAAATATAAATTGACAAGTGTACATACACTTTAGTGCATTAATCTACAGCAAACTTTGAAGAATATTGGCCTTCACATATCTGAGATACCCTTGTGAAACATTTCATTTTGTTTCACTGAATATTGTAAGCTGACAGACAATCATAACAAATTGTTTGTCTGATGGCCATATTTGATTGGATAAATCAATGTGTAAATGTATGCTACAGTGAATCCTTGTGCTAACTTCAAAAGAAATGGGGCCAGGCCTGTCTGAGATATGTGCATGTATGGACACACACAGACGGACATACCCATTTCTACGAGTCCCCTGTACTTTGTCTGTAGGGACTGAAAAGTCTCAAAGAGTGACGGAGTAAGTCTTTAGATAAACAAGTATCTTTCAAGCTTCAACAATATGCCTGTTTCAAGAATGGCTTGGAAACAAGAATACAAAGAACCAAGGTTGTATATGACGAGGATACCACATTCAAACTCCGTCAAAAATACTTACCAAGACGACAATCAATGAAAATACAACTCCTGAGCAGAAGCCGCTGGTAGATTTCTTCTTGCCCTGTTCCTGAAGCTCTTTGCCAAATTTTTCAAATTCTTCCAGCAGCTTTCGGTTTTCCGGGTCGTTTAGTAGCCCTCTGCGTACAGCTATGGGTACGGGAAACAGTTTTTCCAAGGTGGTTCTGTTTACAAAATAAAATATTTGAAAAACGTTAATGAAAAGAGTTGGTACACAGTTGGGGTGAAATGTCCATTACATTTTAATCCCTACTCTAAAAAGTGTCACAGTACACAAATTGAAGACTTAATTATAAGTGAAAGTACAAAATGTATGCTCAATTTTTCATGAATTTTGGGATCAAGCTATATTCCTTTAGTTCATTTTGATTTGACATGTCATCTGTTTGTTGCCTATCAATAGTCTGTATGCCCATGTTTATTTTTTGACAAATCATGAATTACATTTTCAATGGGGATTTCTTTCTACCTTGAATTTTGTCAAAGATTTTGGAGACAATATAGCATAAAAAAGATGTTCCACAAAACTAAATGGCTTGAAAAAGAGTTAAAATCACTCCATCATTTTTATTCTCATACTAATGCTATTAGCAAACAGAATCCTACTAAATGTTGATGCAGGATACCAAATGTCATGAATACTACCATCATAAACACTATTAACAAGTCATCGTTGATGACACAGTCCCCACTTGTTAATGGGTATTTTGATTACAGGTCCTCAGAGAGGATAGAGTCCTCTTCATTAGGTCTGTGATAAAAAATACTTTTGAATGAATTCGCTTGATACCTGTCTGAGTTATGGCTCAGGACATGAAAAAAATTGTAACAAAATGGTCGCACAGTGGCCATATTGGATCGCATCACAAAACAAATTGATGTGCATAGCTATGACATTGGTCGATGTCCTTGTACCAACGTTGAATAAAATTGGTCGAAACATGCGGATATGCCTGAGAAATGGCTCTGTACATGAAAAAATCGTAATAAAATGGCCGCCTGGCGGCCATATTGGATCGTATCACAAAACAGATTGACGTGCATATGTATGACATAGGTCAATGTCCTTGTACCAACTTTGAATAAATTCAGTTGAGATATGCCTGAGTTATGGCTCTGTACATGAAAAAATCGTAATAAAATGGCCGCACAACGGCCATTTTGGATCGTATCACAAAACAAATTGCCGTGCACAGCTATGACATTTGTCAATAAGCTTGTACCAACTTTGAATAAAATCGGTTGAAACGTGCCTGAGTAATAGCTCTGTACATGAAAAAATCTTAATAAAATGGCCGCCTGACGGCCATATTGGATCGTATCACAAAACAAATTGACGTGCATATCTATGACATTGGTCAATGTCCTTGTACCAACTTTGAATAAAATCGGTCAAAACATGCCTGAGTAATGGCTCTGTACATGAAAAAATCGTAATAAAATGGCCGCCTGGCGGCCATATTGGATCGTATCACAAAACAAATTGATGTGCATATCTATGACATTGGTCAATGTCCTTGTACCAACTCTGAATAAAATCGGTCGAAACATGCCTGAGTTATGGCTCTGTACATGAAAAAATCAGAATAAAATGGCCGCCTGGCGGCCATATTGGATCGTATCACAAAACAAATTGACGTGCATATCTATGACATTGGTCAATGTCCTTGTACCAACTTTGAATAAAATCGGTTGGAACATGCCTGAGTTATGGCTCTGTACATGAAAAAATCGTAATAAAATGGCCGCCTGGCGGCCATATTGGATCGTATCACAAAACAAATTGACGTGCATCTGTATGACATATGAAGTAATCCTTGTACCAAGTTTGAATGAAATCGCTCCGGCATCTCAGAGATATCTGCGTGAACGGACGGACGCACGGACGGACGCATGCACGCACGCACGCACGGATTCACGCACGCACGCACGCACGGACATGACCAAACCTATAAGTCCCCCGGACGGTGTCCGTGGGGACTAACAAAGCAGGGAAAAAAACTCTTATACCAGGGTGACTTGGTTCAAAGGTCATCCAATTCAACTTATCACAAAAAGAAACTGAACTACATCCTTATTGTCCCCCACATTCAAAGGCTATATTTTTATTGTGAGCTACCCAGTGACCTTTCAAAAAGAATTTGTGCTTTGAATAAGCTCTCCAAAAGTATTTACATGAAAAGGTCACTCACAGGCCTTGTAAAATCAAAAAAGCAATTATATATATATATATATATATATATATATATATATATATATATATATATATATATATATATATATATATATATATATATATATATATATATATATATATATATATATATATCTATCTATATATCTATCTATATATCTATCTATCTCTATATATCTATCTATCTATCTATCTATCTATCTATCTATCTATATATATATATATATATATATATATATATATATATATATATATATATATATATATATATATATATATATATATATATATATATATATATATATTACAAAACACAATGAAATGTTTGAAAGATTGTTGCTGTTGCAACCTCTCTCTATTGTTTATTTCTCAAAGAACCCTCATTTCAAAGGTTATGAATATGAAATCAGATTTGAGTGACTGATCCAAACATTTTTCCCTAAAATAGGGAAGGAGTTGTTAGAAATTATGAGTCAACAATGACTGCAGTTTCTGCAATCAGCATGTCCATGAAAATACTGCAGCTGTGCACAGACCATTTGCATGTATGTGTTCAGCTTACTGACAACATTAATACTACAATTAGAAATTCCTTGTTGGTTAAATAGAGTCATCAATGGTGGCATATTGCTGATGGCAATAATGAACTACACACAATGTTTTACATGATTAATTTTTTTTCTGAACCTTAGTCACTTGTCCATGACATTTGCATATTGATCAAACCATGTATCCAAGTTTTTGCCAGTTATGAGTTTGGGACAAGGATATGGAAAGTATTAATATCTATGCTTTTGCTGGCAAAGATCAAAACACAGCTTCACTTCATATTCAAAACTAAACTACGTAGATATTTTTCATTGACTCAAAAATTAGTCTACATACAGTTTGATTTAAGACATACATTTCATTACGACTGTACAGCTAAAATCTGAAACTTTGTCAGTTCTTAACTACATTTGTATTGAAGTCTTTTGAAATACTTGTATGAGGAATCTTAATCTCACAGAATACTGGTTTACAGACTGCTGCAAGCCAAAAGTAATGCCCATTTTGATTTGGTCAATCCAGCAAGCAGACAATGTGTACGTACTGGAGTTTTGCCAAATTTCTGATTGGTATTTGTGTGTCATACTTACATGGTAACTAGTATACAGATGACAAATAAGGGGAATGAATTATCCGACAACCAGATCACAGATTAAATTGTAGCAATATGAAGGCACTGTGGATTAGACTAAGTTATCACACCTGTTCTGCTGTCTTTGACCTTGTGAATTACAATGCAAAGTTGCTACCCAGCACTGCAGACAATGGTATGTTTGGAACTCTCGAGTGTAATTTCACTGGAATTTTGTAATTTACACATATAGAAATATCTTAAACACTGATCACAATCAAAATTCACAGCAAAACAAGAAATAAATTGTGCAGCAAGCAGTAAAAGAGTTTTATATGTATTTTATAGGCCTACTTGTTTGATCCACCTCCTAGAAATTAGGTCATGTAGCTGACAATGTGATGTCAAATCTTTTATCTCAATGCAGAATTTCAGTTCACTTATCACTTGGGTGATGAAACATTTTTAGAGCTCAGCAAAGGTTTGTACTGGTTACACAATAGCATGCCAGTTTTTCATGACAGTGTTTTATTTCAATGATCCTTGTTTGATGCAGCAGTCGGTAATGGCAACATAGATTGACACCACGTCTCTTTACTTTCTATGCAGTATTGTAACTTTCAATGGTTTTGATCTGCAGTGTAATGGTATCTTGGGATGGAGGGATCATCAAAATCTACACGGTAGCTCTGTGGTGTCATGCAGGAATGTCACAGATGCAGTTTCAGTTGGGTTTTCTTTCACAGTAGCTAATGAACTTCACAGGGTTGAGATTGATACTTTTGAATTCAATTACCGTACTTGTTGACTCTTTGAGAAATAAACTGAATACCATTTTCCCTGGTGAGAACTACTTCATTATATTGTGCTACATACATGTAAGGGGGGTTTACACATGTGAGTTAAGTCCGGAGTTGACACTAGAATAAATTTAAACCTACAGTCACTTGGACATGTGAACAGACAACACCGAACTAACAAAGAACTAAATTAATTCGGTCCTTCAGTCAAAATTTGGCAATGCCGAATTTGGACTGAAGGTCACATATATACAACATGTTTACAGCAATGCAACACGCATGATGGACTGTTGGAAAATCATTTCCATTATTCCACTTTCCACATTTGGATGAATCCCCACTTTTATTCTTTAGCACCGGAGACATTCAATCAATCCCTCAGGGCTGCTGTTTCGAGTTTTACAGGGTGCAAATTTTTTTCACCCCAAGTTCTTAATTACCCTAAACCAATTCCAAACACGTCTGAATGGCAATTTTACCGAGTGCTACATCTGAGACCATGGTTTCAGAAACCCCGAAGAGCACCAATTTTACCTCTTGTTCTCTGGCCCGCATTATTCATCCCAAGTCGACTACTGTCCTATTCCTCTTTGTTAAACTGTGCTCTAAGCTCAAAGAGATTTGTAGCATCATAACTCTCGAAAAAATCTTAGAGCGCCCTCTCTGCCAATATGATAGACCAAAGACTCACCCTTTGCAGGGCACGAAATTTTGAAACATTTTAAAATCATCTCAGGGTTTAGAACTCTGTTATTTTAGATTTGATGGACCTTACAAATTTCTTTCATGTGTTATATGTTGTAATAATAATAATAATAATAATAACAACAATAATAGAAATAATTTTTATTTTGTTATTATTATTATTATTATAATTATTATTATTATTATTATATTATTTGGAGAGATCATGTTACTTGTCCATGGCAGAAGAAGTGGCATTACCTCATTATAATATTGATGTGAGGAAATCCCCTCCATGGTTGTCTGCATCCTGGGCAAGTTGTATCTTTTGAAGACTGCCACCATCGCGCCAGGCACAGTCGGCAAAAGCTGTGTCCGCAGTTCAGCGTGGTTGGTTGCACCATGAGTTCGTAACAACAGCCACACTGAAAAGTGGCCTCCGACATTGTTCTCCGTAACGGTTTCTGCGGCTCGTATGTTGACGTCACTGCGTCGTATTGCACTGGTTCCGAATCGACGCTGTTCTCGCCATCATCATTGTCGTCGTCGCCACCGAGGTGGAAGTTTCCCGCCAGGTTGTTGGTGTTGGTAGAGACGTCATCACTCATACTCAGGTCGTCCATTTCTTTGTCTTCAGCATTTTCATATGGCAGATGTGTTGATGATATAATGCTGAAATCAGAACAAGACAAAATCAGTACATCACAATCAACGCAAGGTGTCCATTTCAGCCATATGTCACATATGCACTATACTTGTGAGTTTAAAATACCATGTAAAAATTGGCAATCTTCATGGTGATTAATTCATAATTAGTACAAACAAAGAAAACTGATACTGTTAAGGATGTACGAGCGGTACGCGCGCGTGGAATTTGTCACTTCCCATAGGATTACATTGAAATTTGCTGGAAAATCAATTTCTACTAATGTCATTTTCATGAAATTTTGCACAAAGCTCAGTCTAGAGAAATAAATAATACTGATCAAATAAAATTATATGGTCACCCGCGCTAAATTTTGAGATAAACAGCATTGAATTATTTCGTCCATAGAAAATGCATTGGTGAAAAAATGCTGACTCAGCATTTTTTCTCACAAATGGCAAAATTCATGGTCATTTATCTCAAAAACGAGCGCGGTGACCCCTATATTTTATCACACATTTTGATAATACTTACAAAGGAGAATCCAAAAATTGACAATTTAGAGAAATGACATTACTTTTAATTTTACCGATCGTACATCCTTAATGAGGTTTATGTTACGTGCACTGAAGGCTATGACACTTTTCATGATACTGTGTACCAACCCATGTTTTATCCTAAGTGGGCCAAATGCAACTGAACTCATGTAAGGTTTATCCACGGTTATTGTATCCCACTAATCCATACGGTACATCACTACAACACGCCGATGACCTGACCACAGGTCACCTGAGCTGTGAGAGCTTAGCAAACTCTTTGTGGCATTCCAAATGATTGATAAAAGCTGAGATCAGCTTAAACCAAACAAAAGATGCACAGTGGACAGCAATACATCAAACTGCTACAGCTCTTCACTCCGTTCATGTTTGTTGCAGCCAGCTGTTGACTTAGTTCCTTGTGTTGTGTTTTACATTACAAATATAGAAAGAGGTTTCACCGAAAAATTTACAGAGTCTAATGTTCAGTTTACGGTACACTACCAGTCACTCAAAGTGTCAGAGTACACCTCTTCATGTTGATATGACAGCATGAAATCTCCCGAAGTCATGTAAATACAAATCTTTTGTATGTTTGAAACACAAATAAATGTTACTAATTTAACCCAAAATGGTTATCAGCCCTGTGGATGGCAGAAGCTGAAGTTATTCATATGCAAAACACCAACAACTACAATGGCTGGTGGAGGTGCCCTAGAGCTGTACAGCATCAGTACTTTGTACATGTAGCCAAGGCACCATTTCACACACATACACATACACCCAAGAACTAGAGTGTCATCGTTTTCTGTAAACATGAAACGTTTCAAATCACAACACACTGTCCCTTCTGAGGACAACATCTCCATGTTTAGTGAACAGAAAATCCTGATGATGATGAAACAATGAAAATTCTAAATGTGTTCAACATGAGTGACTGTATTCAATCCAAGCGTACCAGTACCCACGTAGTCTTTTCACCATTTCACTGGTTAGAAAACTCTATTTTACTTACTGTATACAACAACACGTGAGCATGAGCAAGCTGACATAAGAACAAAGTTGACAGCTCTCCAAGTAACATAAGGGAAAATGGGCTAACGATTCCACTGTTCATAAATATCACCCCTGATGGCTATTTTTACATTCTAAATTTATCTGAAATATATTCATGTCAATATATTCACTGGTAGATCGATCATACACACAATCAAACAAATTGCCTTGCCACTGCATGTGCAGAGGGCTAATGTAAATGATAGCTTGCAAAACCATGGCGTGATGTACAATATTTACTGTAATTGACATCTAGTTAGCTGCCCATCAGCAGGAAATATGGTATTATGAGTTAACATACAAAAATATTAGCCTGGATGTAACCTGTCATGAAGTATTTACAGTGTAATACTGAAGTCCTGATGAAATCTATTTTTATCTCGCCCATAAAATACCTTCAAGGATCATAATAGTTTTTGATTGCTTTTGAGGCTAAACGTTAAAAGTAGCAGAGAAATTACATACATAGAATAGACTAGAGGGTCTACAGTGAGATGCTACATCCAATTTGCAGGGCTTGATTTCAATGCAGTTTTCATGTACCTTATATGTAGCCTGCAATACCCTAAGTGTAATACAGTGTCTTAGACCAGACATCACATCTACCAAATCATGTTCATAGAATTCCTTGCAAGGTGTCAAGACATGGAGGACTTCCTGAGTAGGGAGAGAAATTCAACCAACTACACAAGAGATGAAAAGAGTTCACTGCATTATCTCTGAGTGCACACCTACTCTAAACTTGGTGATTAGTCATTGATTGCTCGGATACTAAATGATTGCTAGAATGTACATGTGGTCCAGCGACCATTTAGAGTGATTGGCAGTACAGGCTTGGGATAGGATATTTTAATATTTGGTTTTCACAAACGTTGCTTGAGCCTTGAAAGTTGGTATCATTTAGTCTTCAAACCATATCATGATTGTCTTTCATGTGGTAGAAACACACAGCATTAAATGCTGGAAGGACAGCAACAGAACAGAAAACTTCAATTTTGATGAAAGATGCAATCTCTGATTGATCAGTCTTCAGTCTTTCATGAACAAAATGTGTTACATTTGTGCAATCTGGCAAATTGAAGGCCAACAAATGAGGTCACCATGTTTGCTTTTAAGCAAAGACTGTATACTGCTGATTAAGCAGTTAGCTTGGGTTTGGGTAACAGGGTCAAAGAGCAAAGGGCACAGATTCTGTCGCCAATAAAACTTTGAGGAACCTGTTAGCCATTGCCACAATGCATGAAATGCTGCAGAATCATCTTTAAAGCTTTCAAAACACAGCACAGAGGTACCGGCAAGCAAACAATTATGTACCAGCAGTCCAAAGCAGTGACACCTTGATCAGCCTTGAAATTTCTTCTCAGTTGACCTGAGAGAACTATGAATGCTCATGCTAGCCCATTGAACACAACAGATGAATGGGTTATAATGGATCAATACAAACCTGCTGACCTTCTTCCACAACAATCTTTGTTCAGGCTTTACTATGGGATTTTAAGTATCCCCAGTTAGACCTTTCCTCCCAACAACATGAAAAACCCCCCAAAACAAATGAACCACTGAATCATAGCAGTAAATTTGCAAAATGAGATCACAAAAATATTGAATGACAACCGAAATGAAATTTCAACGAATCCTACATCTATTTGCAATAGAAGATACTATACATGCTACTAATGATAACTTTGAATACCAGGGTGCCTATCTGGAAAGCATAGACGATGAAATAATGTACACTCTATGTATTCCTTCCTATTACAAAGCTTGGAACATGCATAAAGAGGTAACTGTAACCATGGAGCTAAAAGCTGTAACACAATGAAATTAAATATCAGACTGACTTTATACCACATGAAGAAGGCTCTAAATTTTTTGACAATCATAGTCTGTGAACTTACTGACCTTAAACAGGCAACTACTGACTATTTATAGAAGTGTACACAATAGAACTGCATGTTCAATGAAAATCTATTATTCCTTAGATTGGAAATGGCAGGGCAAAATTTGTCAAAAGCTGGTCAATTTTTCTGATATCCAGCTGAATGTGATTAGCCAACAGTAAACTCATACATTTTATATGCTTTCATATATACTTCTGAATGACATGTTTAATTACATACCATATGTTACTGTTACATCGTACCTTGGAGCTCACAATATATGGCAACCTATGTTGAATAGTCATTCCTTGAAATACAGCTTGCTCAGGCTGATAAAAACTAGAATGAATAGGTGTCAGAATGACTTATTCAAGGATATCTAGGGATATTTTTGTATGCATTGGTTAATTTCTACAATTATTACACAGCTTAGTTATTGTACCTGGGTGTGGCTAAACGATCAAAGGTTTTTCTTCATTATTTAGTGCAAATGATGTACACAAAATAGGCTGATGGTGACCTATTTTATTCATGCTAATTTGATATAAGAATGCTATGCACAGCGGTTTGAGGGATGGCCTATTTACTAACAATGTAACTTGCACAGGTGTTCACGTGAATGAATGTCTACACTGTCATCACATGTACTCCATATACGGTATGCGCAGTAGTTACTTTGCTACAAACTGCAACATCGACAAATGTTGAATCACCGTCTGTGATAGAGAGACAGTGTTTGAATTGAATAACATTCAAGTTATAAAGTCACATATTCTCTCTGGTCAGCACACTATCATGATCATATGAAGTGATCATATTTGTTCATCATTTGTAATATTTGAGTCTGTGATGGTCAGTGTGTGGTTGTTTAATAAAAAGATTTAACTTTAACCCTTATTGTTTATGATAACTGTCCTTCAACTGTCAATAATACAAAAATTTACAATACCATCTATCTATCTATCTATCTATCTATCTATCTATCTATCTATCTATCTATCTATCTATCTATCTATCTATCTATCTATCTATATATATATATATATATATATATATATATATATATATATATATATATATATATATATATATCATAATTGTGGTAACGACCTTGATCATGATGATGATGATGATGATGATAATGATGATCATGTTTGTTATTGTTGTTGTTGTTGTTGTTGTTGTTGTTGTTTGGTAAGATTAATGAGAAACTTCAAAGGCACATCTCTTTGAGTCATGTTACATTGATTCAGTTTCTTTCGATATGACAACACGAACAAAGAAAGTGACACAGCTCCAATAAACTACACACATCTTGAAGCTTGGGTGAACCATCACCGCCGCACTGTTTCAAAGTTTTACACTGGATCTTCGTCCGTTGTTCGAACGATCCAAACCACACAAAACAGCTTTCACTTATAGACTACAACCTTTTTGTGAAATACTACTGTATTATTGCGCAACAAGATCGAAAAGTACGTAACTGTCGCGTATTACGTATGATGCTATGGTCATACCCCGGGCTCTTGAAAACCACTACCGGTAAACGAGTGCAGAAATGTCGTCACAAACTTCGAAGGCGCTCGCTCGTGCGGAATCGCGCGTAGGGCGATAAAAAATCTTACACTGACTACAAACTAGTATAAAGATGCTCCGACTTCAATTAGTTTGTTAAAGAGCGCTGTATAAAACCATTACCTTCAACTATATTGGTAATTTTGATCGCAATGTCGTTGCGTTCCCATTCCGACTGGTCCACTTCACCTAATCCCAGCCATGTTTGGATACCCAAGCCAACGGAAATGAGTTTAAGTTACTCCCTAAGTTAACCGAAAATTATTACTTCCGGTTCACGCATGCATGCCGAATTTCCAAAACTTGCCGAGCGAGTATGCATCGAGTGCAGGCGTGAAAGTCCCCGAATGTCGGAATATTTCCAATTCACCTATCCTTTGGTGTCTGTCTGTGCAACGGTCTATGTGGTCACTGCGGAGAAATATTCCAACCACCACGTTCAGCACTGAAATCTGGGGTCCACTGTGTTGGAGTTAGTACACCAACAATCGAATTGCTCGACAGAAGAGGCATCGATAATAGCAATATATATTGTAAAGCGACAGTGTACAGTAATATGGATGTCACTCGCTCAAGTGAGTACCGGTGATTCTAAAGCTCATTTGCCCACATGCACTTCTTTGAACACACTTCTGCAATACTGTATTGACCTCACGAAGCCGCGTATTTCGCAAGAATGTTGACACTTCATCGCTTGTCGAACGAAAGTTGATATGAGTGTACTCACTGATGAGCACATGATCAAAATGTGATAGATGTCGTTCTTTTAATGATTAACATATAAATGTACGTCCAAAACTTCAACTTATATCGATTTTAATCCGGTATTTTCAAAATCATCAGTTTCTGTGCATACTACTGAATTTTTTTATTGTTATGATAATACTAGAACATGGCCACTGTTCTTACTTTATTCACAGAAGCAGTGCCCTCTACTTTCAGTTGCATAATACTTGACAAAAAAGTGAAAAAATCAATATTTCCTTTATAAGAAATATTGATGTAAAAATTGAATAGTCGAAAATGCCCTTTTTACAGCAAATTCACTGCGGGTTAGAATGGTTGATAAAATATTTTTTGCATTCTACCATGGTCACTCCACACAGGACCACAGAGTTGAGTGACTGTGACTCTACCAATGGAAGATAAGTTTAGTAAAGAAAATCAAAAGTTTTTTACATGAAGACGTGACATTTGACATGTAGAAAACTTCAAAACTGTCCATTGAAATCTAAATCTGTAAACCTGCAGTTTGCATAATTTTATCTGAATTGGTCTGAATTAAAAGGGTTTTAGTAGTTGCAAGAATAGGACTATAGAAGTTCAGTTCCCACAGGATTACACTGACAAGAGTTGCAAGCCAAATGCACCTCTATTACCTGCATGTCCATGTGCAATCATACAATTTACTGCTACTCCTCATTATACTTGTACTGCATACGCCAGATGCAGGGAAAAAGTTAATGATGTAGAGGAAAAGAAAAGTTATCATTGAGAACCAGTAAATGAAAAGAATCAAAACTCAGCAAACCTCATATAATTAAAAAGTGAGATTGCCCTATCAGTACATGGGCCAGTAATGATGTGATGTAGTAGATGACCATCAATTTGTAATACCAAGGCAATTTATAAAATCAGTTAGATGACACACATTATATATATAATAAATATATGTGTGACAAGTATATCAAAAAATGGCCAGTTGGTATTCACCGTGCCTAGCAATTGCCTTGTTAAATCTTTCAGCAAAAATTAATATTGCTTACATAGATGGTTTTTACAGTATCCATTCTAAACTTATCAAGGTTACTACTGGAAAAAACACTAAAGAATGTGGAATCCAACATTACGTGAAAAGTAGAGGTGTTGCACCAGTATGGCAAAAGTTGAGTCAAATTAAGTCCAAATGACCACTTGATCTTCATATTTCTACTTTCTTTCTTCTCCAGACTTCAAAGAATGTCTCCAGATGGTCACTTCCCTGATTAAAGAATCGTCATTCCTTGCCATTGATGGAGAGTTCACTGGATTAAACACTGCAATCAACCTGCATGCTTTTGACACTCCTCAAGAACGCTATGGCAAACTGCTGAAGGTACTAGTATTTCTGTATATGTATTATCAGTGCAAGGGTGATGAGTCGTTGATTCAAGCAGGTTTGGATGATGGTCTGACCTTGAAGATCAGGGTGTAAGGTAGTATGCATGTCAAAAATGAAAGACTTAAACTTTTGTTCAAACTTTCCTCAATGAATGTTTCAACTATTCTTTTACCAAATCAAGAATACAAATCAGGGGTCACCATGCAAAGTTTGGTATTAGAGAGAAAGAAATTACCTAACATATACTGATAAAAAATGGCTGCCATCCCTGTTAACTCTATGGGGAAAAATAAAATTTTTACTTTTGAAAAACTAAGACGGTGAAAATTTCCTCACTGCAAGAACTTTAAAATGAGCTGCCCATAAGTGGTAGATCAGAAAAGGGTTGTAAAAATTTCAGAGTGCAAATATCTACCCCGGAGGCGTATTCCACCACTTTCAAAGCTTGTTTTATAATTTTACATACAGTTTCAATGCAATAATCCCCTGACATTATCTGGTTCATGCTAAAGAACGAATTCAAAAAACATATGAACCCTAGGATGAGATCAGTATGAACTTGACAGCTTTCCCCTTTTGAAGTGTCATGATGTCAATCCACTATTCAAATACTTGTTTTCCATTCCAGGGTTCTCTTGACTTTCTCCTAATTCAGTTTGGTCTGTGTGTATTTACTTATGAGAGTGAGAAGTCCAGGTGAGTAATGACAAGACATCCTAGTGCAGGTGTAACCTATATCACCCCTCCCCCAACTTTCATACTGCACAGACTACCATGCTCAGTGGTCCAATCTGATCTGAACCAGACACTTAGAAGCAGGGATAGACTAGAAGAAGAAAAATTAACCAATTGACGTGTCAGTCAAAAAGTTTCTGCCATTCGTGTTTGGTTCAAGTGTTATCACCCCTTTTACCATCATGCTTTGTGCCAATCCCATTCTTTCCAAAGGCCAAGTTGGACCTATATTGGGGAAATACGGATGAAAGAGTCAAACTAATTGTTTTAGGTAATTTGATTTCCAAGTTCATGGGAAATTAAAATGTCAAGCTTTGGTTACTTTTCTTGGTTGCCAGTTGATGCCTTGCTAAACAGCAGTCTTATGATAGTTTATGAAATCAAAGAGATGCCACACAAAAGTAGAACCCCAAAGGACACTTGGATTTTGAAAGATCATTATTGAATAGGCAAAGGTCGGTTTTGGGGAAGGGATTGAGCAAGATGAGCAAATCTTAAAGAAGAAAGAAAAAAGTTTTTTAACCTTCAATGGGTTGATATCCCCAAGGCAAATGATTTGGATCAAGATTGAAATTTTCATTGCTAAGCAAAGCTAAATATTGCCATAAAATAGATTCACATTGCCTTGACGTATTGTAAATACATATCGTACACATTTATTTCCACAATTTGATCATAAACTGTCAAATGCAATGAATAGAATTTCGCAGTTAAGAATATCATTACAACCTCCAACCTTTGATGAGAAATTACACGTAGGACAGCAATAAATTACATATTGCATTGGTGGTCTTTGTTCTAGATACATTGCACATCCGTTCAACTTCTATATATTCCCTACGCCACTGAACAGACATGCACCAGACAAGAGGTTTCTTTGTCAGGTAAGTAAAGGTACAATCACTAAGTAAATAACTTACATATTCTTGTCCCAAGACTGCATGATGTGAATCATATATGGCTTAAGGAGAG
This sequence comes from Ptychodera flava, assembly GCF_041260155.1. Lineage (NCBI taxonomy): Eukaryota > Metazoa > Hemichordata > Enteropneusta > Ptychoderidae > Ptychodera > Ptychodera flava. The sequence continues at coordinate 14,143,939 of NC_091942.1, read as the reverse complement.
ACCTAGTAAGAGTGTAAGCAACTGTCGTATGGATCAATCCCTATGCAAATCAAATAGTCTTGTTGATTCCGGAAGTGCCCTGGTACTGGTTCAGTTTCTGTTTTAACCCAGGTACTCATACTTTTGAATGTTAAACATGGTGGATGATGTAGTCGTGAATACTCATAAACTATAAAGGTAGTGCAAAACTGAGTTGTGTGAGCCTGGCATGATCCTCCACTGAGATCAGTACCCAGCATACTGGGCTGTAAAGTAAATCATCGTGTATATAGGCACTGTAATTGTGTAGATTTTGAAACAGAGGCCAAGGGTGTTCCCTGTTCATAGGTCAGAAATCTATTGATTTCAATCACCTCCTGGTTTTGAAAAAAGCCATATAACATCCAAGCTGTCCAGTGTTGAAATGTAATATGAAGTCATGTAAGTGTATTTCAGCTTCCAAACATGTAATCAGTGAATGTTTGAATGTAGGGTTGGCATCCGTGAATCAGTGAATTAAGGATTATATCACTCCTCCCTGTGTAGCTTGAACTTTTCTTAATTCTGTACACACACAAAACAAAAATCAACACTTAACATAACCAAATCTTTTCATTTCCCCTGAAGAGTTCTAGTTTAGATTTCTTGATCTCCCATGGATTTGATTTCAACAAGCTTTTCAAAGAAGGTGAGGACTTTTGATATTTCTTGTTCAAATACAACACAAAACTTTTACAACACAAAACTTTTAGAGAAAAGGGCATTACAGAATACGAAGAATATGAAAGGTGAACATCTGCACATGATATAAAAAGCTGAATTCTTGGCTAAAAACTCAGATGTATAGAAAATATCATTTTTGGGTTTTGTCAATATATGATCTTTGTACTCTAGAAAGGATCGCTTGGTCTAAAGTGGCATAGTATATGTAAAAGTATTCATAGGGTCACCAACTGATTAGAGAATTGCAGACACTCCGTTGTGAATGAAATACACAATGCTGTCTTTGATGTATCAGCTGATACTATTTGTAATAACAGCTTCAAGAAATTTTTCACTTTTTTCAGAGACAAGATAAGACATGGACTTATCTGAATTCATAGTGTTTCAAATCAAATCATTTGTATCCTAAACACCCCTGCAAACTTAGATATTTCACTTCTGGCATTTGATAATGATTTCACATGTACAAGTTCACTACTTTTCTTCCAAAGCAGATGTGATTCTTAAAAGCCACATGTAAACACAGTCACTGAAAATGATTCTGTAATAAAGTTCAGAATTATTTTAATAGCCTGAGAGAGAAACTTCAGTGAACTGTGTTTTGTAAAATATTTGGAAATTTTAAAAAATGGTCATTGTCTTGCATTCTGTTTGTAGGCATTCCATACTTGGCACCCCATGATGAACAGAACATGCGTGAGTTACTGCACCAGAAACACAGTATGGCTGATGATGACTCCAACACGCACCTGGCAAGTCCTTCCATCATCTCGCCAACTCCAAGACCAACAATGATTGCTATCCCCGAAGATCAGAAGAATTTCATAGACAATATCAGGTGATGACCTTTGACCTTCTTGTCTACACTGAGCGCAACAGAAAAGGGATATGTAGGGGAGATAACTGCATCTGTAGTGTCAATATTGAATGTGTTTGGCAAGCAATGATTAATTTACGTCAGACCACCATTTTCGTGGTATTTAGTGGAAATCAAGAATTTTGTAATTTCTACTGACCCAAAGATACCTTTTCTCATCCTTTCATTCTAGACTTACAAGACTGTGATGCGTCTCCTTCTAATGTAGAAATTGTAACATCAAACTTCAATAACCATATGATGCCAAAATAAATGAAATGACTACATACACCCTGAAAATCTCAAACAACTGTCTGTGTAGAATAATATTATCATGAACAAGTTCACCATTTGTTTGACCCTCACAAGAGATTAGCATGTGTCAAAACAAGTTCTTATTGGCCTAAAAGACAAGCATGAATTTTGTGAGCAAAAGTTTCCCTTTTCGTTCGGCAGGATTTGAATACGTTTTAAAGTTTTACATCAATGACTCTGCATTTTGTCCAAAGACAGACCCTCCATCACAGTGGACTGTGGTCTAAACAAATTTATTTCATGATATTTTACCCTTTAAAAGTAAGTACAATAGTAAAGTCAGATACAAAGGATATGAAAATTAGGTTTTACGTCTATACCCAATAATATAAGTGCATATTTATCGCAGCTTTATGTTTTTGGGTTTACATTGATTTCTTGATGGCTACCTTGTCATTAGTTGAATTTTCCATTTCAAAGCAGAACTAACAAAACTCAAAATTAATTTTTCATACACAGCCAAAAGATTGAAGATTTCTTGAAAGACAATGAAAGAGAAACTTTGCAGCTAGAGCCATGTAATGCGTAAGTACAAGTATCAGTCAAGACATTTAACGAAGAATGAAATGATTATTCAGTGAAATTCTGCTTTGCAAATTATTCAGACATCCCTGTCAAGTATTATTAGTAAATTTTCTCTGTAATGTATACTGTGATCGGGATCACGGATAAATCTTTCTGTGGACTGTGGTACAGATATGAGTGTGGATGTGTAATGTTTTTCACATTGAAAAGAATTAAGTGAAGGTGAATAATTTACATAAATTTTCGTACTAATCGGCATTTGTTGACAATGAATTCTTTGTCTCCTTGAAAGCACTTTTAATTAAGAAATTGGCGTCAGCTTAGACTTCTAATTAATCCATGCATCTTCAAGCTGTACTTAGAGTACCTTGCAGACTGATAGTAAGATTGAACAGCCATGAAAGCAATCTACAGTGTGACTGATTGTAAATCAAGTCTTTTTGTTTTATCTATTCATGTTGCTTCAGCATTCAGTATAGATATCCCCATGATATTGGTAGCTGGCGATGAAAAATGTAAAACTTTGTTAAAGTTCGTATGGTGGCCAGTCTTGATCCTTAGGAAAATGATGATATGATCACTAACCCTTGCACCTGTTTCAATGATGGTTTAATGTCATGTCTTAATGTGGTGGTATGTTTCCCTTTTTTCCCCAGATTCCTGAGAAAACTGATTTACCAGACAGTAAAATCTAAGTAAGGTTCATATACAGCTGCAGTGAAGTTAACTTCCCAGTTACAACTTTTGTCAGACGACGCTCAATAAAGAAATTTGTGCATAAAATCTACCAAAAATAGTTACCTTGGTGTTACACTATATCTCAAACTGTACATATTTGCTTTCTCATTGCTGGCAATCCTATTCTACACATGATCACATTTTACATGTTGTTATTGTTTTTGTATCCCACCAGATTTCCAACTGGCATTTTTGTCGACACAAGAACTGGTGAAAAGGTGAGTTCAGTGCTGTAATTGTACAATGACATGGCTGATATTTCAAATACTTCATTGTGTCTGTCCTTCTCAAGTCTACTTCCATCTTTTTTCTGTTTGCATTTGTCTGACATGTTGTCTATCTGTCTCTGTCTCTATTTCTACCTTTCTTTCTGTCATTCCTGTCTGTCTGTCTGTATGTCTCTGGCTGACTCTTTGTATCTGTCTCACTTTCTCTCTCATTCACACAAATTGTATAAATACACACCAGTGCTAGTAATACCATTCTGCCTATTGAACAGAAAAAGACTAAAAGTAAGTTCAGTATCAATGATAGGACTTCTTATCATTTATAATTTAAAACATTTCTTCAGTTTACTTTTAAATTGATTTCTAATTTGTCTCAACGTGGTAACATTGTCAATTTATATTCTCCCAACAGTCAAGATGGACTGTAGACAGATTTATCTTTGTACGTCCACCTACTTCACATACATGAATACTTCGTTATTTTTTGCCATATCCCAGAATCCAGGACCAAGTATCATAAACATTTTGCATGATAATATTTTTGCATCTTGACAGAAAGAGAGGTATATGGTCATCACAAAAGTCAGTGAAGATGATGTGAAGAAGAAAGAGGAAGAGAGAAAACAGGCAGACTTTGTGAGTAGAGAGATATGTAGTGCCAGAGTTACTCAAGCTATGTCGGCGAGTTTTTGAGAAGGACAGTATAAAGTTGGTAATAAGTTTCCACGAATCACCGGTCATTCAAACAATTTTCACCTTCATACATCATCAATGCTGTCAGCACTCTTTGTGGAAATGTTACTCTTAATCCCAGAGTATATGACTCTTTTCTAATCCTTTACAAAAAAGATGTATAGCCAATGATAAATTCTGTTATTACTTAAACTATGCAACTGTTTCGGATGAGGACAGTTTTCTGACAAAAATAACTTATAGGAGTACGATCAGATGAACAAGAGACTCAAACTTTCCAATAGTATTGCTATAGGATTTCTACAAGACAATGGAATTTTGTAGGATTTTATTCAAAATTCTCACTTAAATTGCCAGAAAGAGTTCTGTTTGACTCCTACAGTACATTGGCCCTCAGGATTCCAGCATAAGGTTTTTCTTCGGGAAGCTGTATGAGGGTTTTAGTCACATTTTACCACCAAATCCATTTGTTTGATAAAGGAAGTCACATTAGGGACAACACAACTGCTACTACAGTTCTCAAATTGTGTACAAAATTAATTGTTCCATCTGTAGCAAGAAGCCAAAAATATTGTAACCATAATTTTCATGTACACAATGTGATGTGTTCCCATTTGTGTTTAAAATTCAGTGATGTTATAGCTCACAATTTTTACTTCCTGGTTGATGTTATTTACAGGATGAATTAGATGAAGCTGTTGGCTTTGCAAAAATCATCAGACTGATTTCAGAGAGTGGTAAACTGGTGGTCGGCCATAACATGTTGCTTGACATTCTTCATATTATTCACCAGTTTAGTCATCCACTACCAGAGGTGAGTGTAAGAAATATTGGGTAGTATGAAAGTAAAAGTTCAATAATTTATCTTCTGTTACTAACAGGATCTTGGAACATAATTTTTGAGCTACTTGGATCAGTCCAGTAACACTGTAACCAAAAAATACTTCTATTTTCATTGAATGTTTAAAGTAGTACACACCTTGAAACTGAAAGACTTGAACTTTTGCTCAAACTTTCCATAAGAAAACTTTAACCCTTCGGAACCAAGAAAAATCAGGGGTCAACGTGCGAAATCTGGTACCGGTACCAGAGAAAAAATAACTTATGTGGAGTGTGTAACTGAATATCATATTCCAAGCACTGTTATCAGTTCCCTTGTATTTTACCACATACTCATTTGCAACATCTCCTTTAAGCCTTTTGCCTCCTGATTTTTGTACAAACTGTTGTGTTCTATGGCAACATTGTGCTTCTTACCCTTGGAATAAGGGGAGGGGTGCAAGTATTAATACCTTTATCTGTAAGTCTATCGCCAACTATCCTTCTGTCGGTTAGTCTTTCTTTCTATGGAAGTTCTCAACAGTGCTTTTATGTGTATTTTCTATATTACATGTCTGACTTTACTTCACACTTTGATCTCCTGGCCATCGTTGTCTTGACTGGACATTCTAGACTGAGGTGCATTTTACCTCAAAACAAGTGATCATGGATTTACTCAAATAATTTTGTAGTTCAAAACTCATGTGGATGTATTTTATTCTACAGTGAGAGTCTTTGACTTTGTTGCCATCATTTACAGGACCTGGATGATTTCAAGTCCATGGTCAGATGTGTGTTTCCAAAGCTGTTGGATACCAAACTGATGGCCAGCAGCCAGCCATTCAAGGTAAAAAGCTGTCTGTCAGAGAATGATGATGAATATTACAATCATCCATGTTCAATGTCATTTGATGGATGTGATTATCGCTGCAGAGATTGGGAAGGTGTTTTGTTTGCAAAGATGCCATTGGCACTTAAGAAAAATCCTCAATGCGTTGTTGCTACAGAGATGCATGAGGAAGCGTAGTCATCAACACACAGCTATCTGTGCTCTAAGTTGGAAGAAGATCACTTCAGTCACATGATTACTACTGATAAAAACCATAAATGAAAAGGATAAGGAGTTCATGTTGATACATGAGTGTTACGACGTGTAAACATTTTTGTTTCACAATTTTTGAATTGTACATGAAAAGGTAATGTTAAGAAGCTACTGTTGGTAAAGGTCCAACATTGTGAGAAAGTGATATTTTTAGAGGATATAAAATGTGTCCTGTAAATAAATTTACAAACTTCATTTTGTTTAAACTTAGGAGCTGATCTGCCACACTGCATTGGGAGACTTGCATAAAACACTTGAAGGGAAGCCGTTTAGTAAACCGAACATTGGTGAGTATACGTAATGGCTCATACGCTAACTGGCAAACATAATACTCCAGTTTTCATTCTATTGTCCGTGCAGATGGACAATATTTTTAGCATATTTGTTTCTGTAATACCTAAACCTCATGCACTTTAGGCGCTATCTACAGTGTATGAGATACCTTTTGTCATTGTGACGATAGAGGGCGCTGTCTATTATTGCAGAATCTATGAAAGCTTCTTTCACTGAGTGCCTTCACAGTATACCTGTAGTTTTCTTTGTTTGTCAAAGTAACACAGTCATTTGCAGTTCCAGTAAATGCCATATGATCATCATTGATTTCTGGTAAAATCTTCACTCTGGTGAGTCTTTTGGAGAAGAGTATTTGAAGGAAGGCACAAAGTTTGATAAAAACTACTCCAGTTGAAAGGCCCACTTTCTTTTACCTTTGTATTTGAACAAATGTCAAGTGTAAAGATATTTAATGTCTGACAAGACTGTGAAAACACCACACCTACCACATTTGCGAATGAGTGAGTGTCAAATTTTGGGGAATTTAATGAGCAATATCGAGAGACATTGAGAAAAGTAAAGTCAAATTTTCATTATTATTTCGTCCATATACCGGTATCTTATTCTATAGAAATGTCATCCAAATGCCAGAATTACAACAGTGGCAAGGAACAGCTACATGAGGCTGGGTATGATGCGTTAATCACAGGAAGCTGCTTTGTTACCATGGCAAATTACATCGGAACATTCCAAGATCCTGTCAAATCCAGAATACCTCCATCTTCCCCACTGCTTCACCCATTCACGAACAAGTAAGTGGCTTTGTTTCCAATGATGAACCTTCAAACAGTGTATTGGGCATTGTGTGCACAACTGCTATACTAGATATAGCTGCTTTATTCAAGATAATCATACAAACGATTTCTTATAAATCTTGTCACAAGTTTTAAGTGAAAATCTTCATGTGTGGTACTCTAAATTTTTCCATGTGTACGTCAAATCAGTTTTGCATTCAAGGATCATGATTCAACCACCATTTCATGAATACCACTGTTGATGATTTGCAGGATCTTTGTAATGAAGATGCAGGACATTCCGTACATCAATCTCACGGGTCAGGATTGTAAGTATGAACTTTAGAAATATACTTACCACAAGTGTCTTCCGCAAACTTGCAAGTGACATTACTACATCACGAAAAAATATCATGTTTAGGAAAAGAGATGATTATAGCTCTTGTCTGGTATGTCACATGTTTAAGGACATCTGCAAACTATCGATCCGTTACTAAGGAACAAGCCTTTAAATGGTCATTCTGACCAAATAACACATCCAGTCAACTTTCAATATTTTACACACACAATTTAAGCCTTTCACCACCATGCTTTGGTTCAGCCCATCGTTTTCAATGATGATTGTGGACCTATTTACTAGGAATTAGGGGTGAACACGTCAAAAAGGCAGCATGTGTTGAGGTCCAGGGCTTTGATTTTTTTCCTATCCTACATTTTTTTAATTTCAGTGCAACCGGGAAGGAATCATGTATTCCATTTGACGTTTCCCAAAGAATGGAAGGCTAGTGATCTGTACCATTTATTTACTCCGTTTGGTCCGGTCTACATCGCTTGGATTGATGACACATCTGCGCTTGTCTCCTTAAATCATAGAGAACATGCTGATACTGGTAAGAACATTTCTCTAAACGCTGTTGGCTTCTCCTCTCCTTGTGATACCAATCTGCCCATCCTAGGGTACCTTGCATAAATTTGATAGAAATAACTTCCTGCGATAATTTGATATGGCTCACTATGATTCCAGTGCTTGTAGAGTTTTGCAGGTCATTATTGTTATGCACAGTTTCGAGTGAAGTCTTCAGTTGATTGTTCTTGTGCTTTTTTTTGTTCATGTTTAACACTCAAATGACATTTGTCCATATTTCCATGATATTTGCTGGAAACCCTGCTTAAGGTAGCTAAATACCTTTTAGACACTTTCAGATTTTTATTTTTTTCTCAATTGAACACGTCCCAAACCCCAATAAAGTATACATTTTCTGAAAGCCCTGATATAGAGCTATCCGACCAAGCACAGTACACGGTCATTATTTGCATAAGAGTCACGTGACAAGCGTTTTGCTGAAGCTTCAAAAAACCGGTTTTTCCCGCCTTATGCAAACACGCTGCAAGATTTCCGGTTGGAATTTCTTCATTGACAAGCCTTGACAATATCCTTCAAAACCGTGTCTGCGATTTTTTCCCAGAGGCTCCATTCAAATTATATGGCGTGATAATTAAAATTCCTTGAAAAGCACCTTCATCTAACACCTTTAAGAGCGCATTAAAAAAACCAAAGGCATATAAAGAAAATCCCAGACACGGTTTTAAAGGATATTGTCAAGGCTTGTCAATGAAGAAATTCCAACCGGAAATCTTGCAGCGTGTTCGCATAAGGCGGGAAAAACTGGTTTTTGAAAGGTTCTGCAAACCGCTTGTCACGTGACTCCTATGCAAATAATGACCGTGTACTGTGCTTGGTCGATAGCTCTATATCAGGGCTTTCAGAAAATGTATACTTTATTGGGGTTTGGGACGTGTTAAATTGAGAAAAAAATAAAAATCTGAAAGTGTCTAAAAGGTATTTAGCTACCCTGCTTAAATTGTGATGCAGTTGGGGAAAAGAAAACACAAAAAGCAGCACAGTTTGTATCGACAGGAAGGGTAATTTTGGATAATTATCTACTCAGACTTTTTTGACAAAAGTTATGAACTTGAATCAATTACCAAACTTCATGAATATTATTTCTTTCATTTCCATTTTCGTAAATGCATCACCATGACCAAGTGATCACCATAGAGGGCAGTATTTCCAATGTTCTACACATGTAGCAGTATTCTCTAGGCAGGTTGTCAGCCTTGATAAACTGTATGACAATGTTCCTCCCTGATCGCTTTCAAAGCAGAGCTCACATTCCTCTATTTTTCACTCATTTCCATGCTAGTTCTCAAAGCCCTGTCCCAGGCTGATTCCTACCACATTCAAACGTACTACCAATTCAAGAACATCAAAACAGGTTCATCATCCCAGGGTAAAAAGCGTCAACACAAGGAAGTTGACATTACCTACCCTGGTGACGTCAAACGACAGAAGATACTTGATGTCAAGTAAGAACGATGGTGTTATTCATGCTTCTTTCAATAATTCCACCTTGTGTCCTGACACTGAGGTCCAGTTGTAACAACACGATCTTTCTAAAATATGATCAAAAAGACATTTGGTAGGGCTCCGTATATACCAGCTTTCTCAATCATCTCAAAAATCTGCAAGAAATATTTTGTAGTTTGTGACTGTGATGTTTTGATTTTGTTTTTATCAATTTTTCCCCAGAGTGGCAAATTTAGTTTGTGGCATGCACCCTTTGACCTTTGAACTCTGACCCCTGGTAATCTATAACATCATGCAAAGATATTGATTCAAGTAGGGTGCAAAAGGATTTAGAAACGGTAGAGTTGTTTTCAAAAAGTTACATCATAGTAAACCTGAATATTTTGATATGAATTCTGTTTCTTTTTATTGCAATGTTGTCAAAAAAGTGCACCACCGTTTGTGTCGAGACGTAGTGTCAGTCCAATACGAGAAGACCCAGAGAAGGAATCGGCAGAGATAGAAGCTGAAGATGGTAGTGCACAGAAGAAACAGAATAGTGACAAAGAAGCCAAAGGTAAGGATTAAAACCACCAGATTTGATACTTTACTCTGTATTTAGCAGTTGCATTGTGTGATTTTTGCAAAAAACTTACAGAAAGAACCAACTGATGATGATATGATACCCAGTGTTGTCAATTATTATAAGGATACATTTAATAAAAGAACAGCATTGGATAACATCATTGGTCCTTTTCAATCAAGATTGACAAAGTCACATTGTTCAGCCACCTACGACTGTGCAAAGTACAGCATCTAGAGTCTGTCGATGCATTTTATTTCTTATCAGGTTTCATGTACTGTGTTAATGAGAAATGGCAAAGTTCAGAGCTAGCATCGTACATTGATATATTGCAAAAGTGTATTGTAGGACTTGTGCGTGCCTGACAGCATTTCATTTCATATGCAGAGAATAATTTACTCCAATATACCCTTTTGCCCAGATTTTAATAGTTATTTGTCAATTTCTCTTTTAATTTTCCTTGCATCTCTTTCAGCATCAACCAGTACAGAGGAAGAGAAACTATTTGAAGAGCCAGCAACATGGTGATAGAATCGCAAAGTCAACTGTCAATGTTATTTTGTAACCCCCTAAAAGTACACTTCATCTGACCTCAGGATGTTGTTTCAGAGGGGTTCATCTTGCTCAGGACAATGTCATCTTTTCTCAATAGGGCAGATTTCAGAAATGGGGTTTTAACTTGTACTCAAGGCACAGCATGGGCAAAAAGATGACAAGTGATTGGAGTATATTCATTATGGTGTTGCAGAGTGGGGTTGTTTCTATGTCTTTCACATCAGCTTATTTGATCCTAGGGGTGGTCCCCCATAGTAGAATTAAGACATTGTATTTTTCATATTCCATTTTTTTCTAGTGTATGCCTCTTTCTCCTTTGTCAGTTTTAAGAAATATTTATTTAATTCTCAACTCTAGCCTCCCGGGAAGCTTAATCTTTCAGAAGATTTATGACAAAACATGTGAAAAAGGAGAAATCATAGTTCATATGCCACCTTTTTTGTACAAATGTAAATGTCCTCTGCCATCTGCAGAAAAGCTGAAGTTGACTTGTATTGTGAAAGGGGAGGAGAGAGTTTATTAAGGAATTATGTGCTTTGAAATTTCAAGACTTAAACTCTTGCCACACTTCCCTCAAGGAAACTTTAAACCATTCCCTTTCAAAATCAAGAAGAAAAATCAGGGATCACCATTCAAACTTTGGTACTTCAGAAACAAATTAACTTACATTTACTATCACTTGAAATTCAAAATGGCCGCCATCCATGTGTTAACATTTCTGAGAAGACTATTACTGATGATTTTCATAAAAATGGTGAAAACTTTAGTTTCCCCTTGAGCTTTGAAATAAACCCCACACACCAGAAAAGTATTGTAAAAAATTTTAGAGTTAGAATGTCTGTCCTCAAGGCACATTTTACCTTAACATATAAGTAACAAGTATTTGCACATGTTGAGAAGAATAATGACAGATCAGCCAACCAGATCGCCTTTCAGCTTCTCTGCTTCACATTTCACATGTCCAACAACTTAAGTAATAATAACAAACCTTGTACCAATCTGTCCACATATTGAAACTGATATTTTTGCTGAAGTGTCATTGACCACTTCTGCTCACTAAAGAACCCCATTTGCATCATTTTTAGTTGTTTGCTTACAAACAGCTGTCCTTGGTTTGATCACAAAATTCATTCTGAAGTGTAAAATTTTGTTGAGTTGTATTGGGGATGTTCAGTAAATTACTTTAGAAGCCTGTTTGATATCAGAGTCTGTTTTTAATTTCACTGTTTTCAGCTGCATGCGTTAGTTTTCTCACTAAGTTTCAGAGTGAAGGAGTCAGAAAATATCATTTTTTTTACTTTATATTAGCTCATCTCAAAAAAACTAATCGTTTAATAGACATGTTCACTGACAAATTATTCCAGAAACAAAGGATTCATGACAAAATTTTGTTTAGCAGTGCCATTGAGTCACATTTTTTTCAGCCATACAAACTTCATAATATCATGAGCAGATTCAAATAAACTTTTTGACTATTCAGTCAGTCAAAATTAGTTTGAAGGACCTTTATATCACAGCAGAAAATTCTTGTACTCTTATGCAATGTATTGTATCTCTTAAAGGTTAGCATCAAAAAAGGAATTTATTGGCACACTTCTTTATTTGACAAACTCGAGTGATTTGTTTTTGTACTCAAAAACTTGTATATTATGTTTTTTGTTTGCATTTGCTTGCAGTGTTCTGAGTAGGCAAAATCATTAAACTTTGGGTGAACCCAGCGCCCCTTGACCTCTAACCTCAGTAGCTATTGTGTCTTGAATATTCAATGAGATAGCGTCACCATCTGCTCTGTACAGGTAACCGATATCATCAGCCAACCTGTATGGAGGGTTCACAAGATCACAGTGGGGCCACCTTTCTTCTTGCCATTGAAAAATATTCATTAATTTGGTTAAAAGTTTGCTTCTCTGAGGGAAATGCACATGTTGACATTGCCACCATACAGCAATAATATTACACCAAGTCTTTAAGGAACAAATGGCCGCAAATGTTGTCTTGTACCTTCCCTCAAGATGTAATGGTTCGTCCCTCAATGCCTATATATCTCAGTGCCCCAAGAGGATCTGTCATGTTATTCGTCCATGTTTGAATACTAGTGATTTGTTACCCGAAGTCAATCAAGCTAAGAAAGAATGTGTTCAATCATTTTACTAATTTTGCTCATAGATATAAAGTGAAAATATCAAAATATTGAGTGACATATATTAAATGAAATATAAATGGTGTATGAAATGAAATTTATTTTCCAAATCTCTATCGGCTACAACTTTTGTGGTAAAACTAGTTAGAAAAATAGACTTGCCGAGTTCATTTCGATTTTGACACTTCGCTTTGATATGTTGTATTCTGAGTGTTTATCTTTCAGTAACCTAATATTATAGTTATCTTTATTTCAAGCCGTCGGTCCGTACTAATAACAAAACACTAAAAAGCTATAAAACACTATAAGCTGCAGTACAATATATGATAAGTGAGATTTACAGCAGTTTCATTTTCAATTCTCATTTTTACACACGTGAGTTGACCTGGTATGTACCACTCTGTCTCTCTGTTCGTTGACTGTCTGATTCTCAAAAAAACACTGATCAGATTAAACCGCAATTTAGACTGCAGACTCGGATTTACTTACCAAATATGAAGCAGTTGATAGAGTTTGGTCTGTGACGAGGCTCTCATAGCGACCGTGTAATGAGTGTATGCGGACATTATGTTTTGGGGCAATCTGCTTCTTTGTTTTGGCAAAACTTCATTTTCTGTCAAGTCAAATGTCCGATACATCGGTGTATATTCATTTCATATCTGGTTCTGAGAAATGTCTCTACATCGAAATGTGCTCTCTTAAAGAAATTTTTTTGATTATATTTTCGGTATTTTTGTTCGATAAACTGAGCACAGTTAAGAATTCTCTCCCGAAAGTATGTTGAAATACAAGGAATTAGCCTCGCCAACGCCACACATAATTAGAATCTGGCATACTTCACGAGTACAGAAGAGTTAATTGACAAAAACCACAGTCCCTCTATGCAAAAACTGATCGTGAATTCTCTCGGCGTTCAAATTAGCGACTGTAGCGGAACCCCTTTCAGGACCTTTACACAGAACATACAAGGCCACCAGGTGAAAAGGTTGTGAATGGGAATATATCCCATAATACTCAATGGCAAAAAAAAAAACCAACAAACAAACAAAAAGAAGAGTTCAAAGTTCATCGAAAAGTTCGCCTGAGTTCAACTCTTGTCACTGATATGTGTGTGAAATATCACAGGGGGGGAAAGCGAAAAGGAAAATGGCCGTAGTTTGTGACCAGGGCCTTCCAAGGGATATCCCCATTTGCAACCCGTAGATTTGAAAATGGGAACCTATGTACTCGTCAATACGCCCATTATAATTTTTTCACAACAGTTCAAGCTGTCAATGCACACGACATGCTTTGCCCGGTATAACATCATGTACGCGCCATTTTGTGTGCGCACACACCCAACATTCCATTTCCGTTTTGTGCTTGATAACGTGTAAGTGTTTTTTTAAAGTTTTTAAGTGTTTTGAGAAAGAGACAACAGATGACACCAACAGTTTGAATTTGCGATCACTTAAAAGTCGTTGTCGTGCCTCCACAATTGAAAGTGACCTACATTCAAAAGTTGGCAAACACTGGACACTAGACGCCCTGAAGTATATCAGAAAAAATACAGAGCAGGCGTCGTCAAATTGAACTTTGGATCTCTTAAAAACTAGCTTTCATAACTTATAAAAATAAACAACCATAGGTGCAATAATGCACAGAGAGGGGGGGGTGGAGGTGAGAGAGGGGAGGGTTAGAGAGGGGGTTCATGTCCCATTGGTACAGCTTGCTTTGAGTATATTTTTGAGAAAGTAAAGAACAAAAGATATTTTTGTTATAGCCTTAAAAACAAACAACGAGACGGAGGAAAATGAAAACATCTCTGTATTTTGACTTTGGATCGTTTATCGAGCAAAATATTACAAAAATCGTGAAAGCGGAGTTTGTAAGTGGCCACTTAACAGAGTCTGACAATTATTAAGTTCTTGGAGTGTTTTCATAACCTACCCATTTTAAAAGTAAAGTATTCAAGACGTAGGCCCTAATCTCAGAAAATTAAAATAAAGATTGTGGCGAACTTTGGGAAAGGAATTTTCTTCTTATTCCAGTAATATGTTCTCATCTTTGGGAATTTCCAATTGTCGAATAAGTATCAAAGTGAAAAATTAATCACACAAACAACAAACAAACTAGCAAGACGTCATCCATCCAACTCTGCTGAGTCACAGCACTATCCACCGGGAACTACTTTCAGTATGGTCCGCTACGTCCACCGGGACAGCAACTTTGAAAAATGTCATGGATAGTAACACCCGCAGCGATGCACATATGTACCTGCGAAAGAATACGAAAAGTCGATAAGTCGCAGGCGTCTCGAATTTGAAAAACTTAAACTATTACTCAAGCTTCCGGAAAGAAACTTTGAACCATTCCCTTTCGAAACAGGTAATAAAACTCAGGGGTCAATGCGCAAAATCTCGATGATACTAGAGAAATACATTAAATACAACACGATCGGAACTAATTTGGGAGAATTGGATCTTCATGTTGTTTAAATTTTTCAAAAGTGTAAGGTGCTGAATGTTGCAATATTACAAATGACCCATAAAAACAAGTGTATAACTTAAAAAAGAAAAGCAGATGAGCTTACATTTGCAGATTAAGCCGACATTATTTCACTATCCAACTATCGTGTTATACCCAACATTTACCGACATTTGACATTCAAAATGGCCGCCATCCTGTATTAAAAATCAGGAATCACCGGTGGAAAATGGCATGTGGGAAAAATCAATTTTCACAAAAAGGAGCCGGTGAAAGCTTGTATTAAGCTTCCTCCATACTCTTAAAATGAGCCCCTATAAATGGCGGACAAAATGTTTTGTAAAAATTTGAGAGTCGGAATATCAGATCTGTTCAAAAAGCATATGTCATTCTACCTTACAGTGGATAATTTTCAGTTCCGTCCACGTTGTCAAGATCGATGCACACGCTGTGACACCGGCCATCATTTTTTTATGCAAAAGTTACACATGCTCATACATATAAACCCGATAAAAGTTGCCTGGTTGCATAAATCTGCTAACAGCAACAAGCATTTTGAGACAAAATCTATTTTGTGATTATTGACAAACAGACATGCAGAAAGAAAGACAGACAGACAGACAGAAAACAGAAAAATCATACAACAGGGAGACAAACGAGAGACAGACAGACGGATAAATAGGTAGACAGATGGACGAATAGATAGATAGATAGATAGATAGATAGATAGATAGATAGATAGGTTGATCGCTGGATGTCTTTACTGGTATCCAGTTAGGAAAGAAGAGGATCTGCAGAGTGTAATATATGGAATGATTCCCGAGTCTGAATAGGAAATCCTTAATTCTTATTTCTACGGTCTGTGTTGGTCGTCTGTCTAGCTCATAAACGTTTCCTGTACTGAACAGCAAAGTCTGATTCTAGTAGACCTTTAATTTGCAAGGGCAAGGACACCGTATGCAACTGAAAACGTACCACTGTACGATATCGTTTCAACCAATCGGATCAGTATCTGCAGCAGAGTTCGTCAAATTTGGTGCAGTTATTTCAGCGTTATATGACTAATTATAAATCTTCATTATCCGTGTAGGCCTAAATGAGCTATTTATTAACTTGACACTGCCCTATGCTTCTCAGTACTGTTAGATATCTATCAGATCAATATCTGTAGCAAGTATCATCAAGTTTGGTGTAGGAATTTCGGAGTTATATCATTGATTACAAAAGTTCATTGAATATGCAAATGAGCGCATAATTGACATGGCACTCACAGTATCATCAAAATGTTCTGAGATTGTCATCTGTGAAAAATTTCATGAAATTTTGTACGGTATTTCTTGATATAGATCGACACTGTCATTGCTCTCTCCATAGGAAACCTATGCATGAAAAAAATAATAGTTCATAACTTCATTAATATGCAAGCCACACTAGCCAAAATGTAATCAGTTCTTGCAATTAGCATATAGTACCTCTCTACTAAATCTGACTTGAATCCGTTCAGCCGATTTTGAGTTATCGTGTAAAGTGACAGACAGACAGACACACACACACGCACGGACAGACAAACAGACATCGCTACGACATTAGCTCTCGTGTGTGTAAACATGTATTTTAGAAAATGGCCTTTTTTAAATATTATTTTTTTAACATTAAGTCCCCTTTCCAACTGTATGTCGTGAGAAAACTTAACTTTTTTTGTATTTAAGTTCACCTCGTCTCGGGAAGTTCTATATAGACATTCACGCAAATCTTCCTTATCTCAAGCTATGATAAATGCTATATCTAATGTGACGACACCGAAACAGTGATTCGTTGCTATGCGTTACGTGTAGGTACCTGAAGTTACGAAACAATCTTGAAGATTGTTCTCAATGACGCCCAAGCACATAGCAAGGACTTGACGGAATCATTTATGACGACGCTAATATGACGTCAGCCATGACGATGTCAGTATTTGATCAGTGACATCATCCACAAACTGACATTGGTGTCTTAGTGACGTCATTTCAAATACTGATTAGCAATTCCTTGTCCGGGATTCGTCAGCGATACATAACTGTATGATGACACTTTTATGCTGACACGCGTAATAATAATCATGTGTTAAAAAAAACTGGACTCCGGCAACGGATGTCATCAAATTGTAAAATTATATTAAAATAAACCGTGTTCATAATATCCATGTCTAAATATTCATTTGTTTTCGCCCGGCTGCTGTGATCCTCTATGACACTTAAAACAGCCGCTCGAATATCTTTCATTCTTTAATGCAAGACTTTGTCACATTGTTGAGTACACGTCACTAAAGAATGCTGACATCATCTTACTTGATTCTTACATATTCTGGGAAGTCCTTGACAAGAGCTTTAGCGTTACTTGGTATAATCTTTAGATCCGTTGTGCAACGTGACGACTCAATGTAAGTGGAACCTGCGCAGTTCACGGTTTCGCAGCAATTCAGTCAGTTATTTCCGGATTCACACACATTGATTTCAAGGATACTCTTCCCTGTGTCATTTCAGTCATTTAACCCGATGTAAAACATTTTCGCGTAACCGATCGCAAGGACACGAATAATGACTTAAATCACAGATTAGAACGAAGTCGAGTCTAACTCTCTGTTTGTTTCGGCGCTTTTTTATCTTTGGAAAGATAGCTGTTTGAAATAAAGATCACCAGCCGATATCGGAACCACACCCAGGTCTTACAAACAAGTTTTACAAACAACGCTCGATAAAATTTTCCGGGCATAATCTAGCGCCTTGAATCAAATGCATTTTGAAACACGGAACTCAGCTCGACTATAAAGTGCAGAAAGTGCAGTGCTAGGATCAGATCGCAGATAGCACTTTCTCTCGCTGAGGAACTGTTGAAAACACATTCGATTAAAGAGAAATTATCTTCATACCGTCTATAAAAGCACCAAGTATGTATGTATGTATGTATGTATGTATGTATGTATGTATGTATGTATGTATGTATGTATGTATGTATGTATGTATGTATGTATGTATGTATGTATGTATGTATGTATGTATGTATGTATGTATGTATGTATGTATGTATGTATGTATGTATGTATGTATGTATGTATGTATGTATGTATGTATGTATGTATGTATGTATGGATGTATGGATGGATGGATGGATGGATGGATCTTGCTATCTAGCTATTTATCTATGTATCTGTGTATCTATACGTATCTATGATGTATCTACGTTTTGATCATAATCATTTCGTCTGTTAATTAACTCAGCCTTATTCTCAATTTGAGTCTCTCGGGCGTCACGAGACACAAGCATGTTTAATTTAGCACGTGGCCATGACACATAAGTTCCTTGCGGTTCTGAGTCAGTGACATCATACACTGCTAGAAGTCATGTGCCAGTGTCGGCGTTTGGAATGGCAGAGACTGAGTTGTTTTGGCAATAAGAGGAAACAACGTAACTAGGAACGGTTTGACGGATGTCGGGAATGCAGGCATCGGAGACATAAGCTTTATAAGGTGTAGTTTCCGAATAAAACGAAAAAAGTCACAGGATATCTCGCGTAGCGAGAATTGCGTAATAATGCGTGAGACTTCACTTGCATCGGACTGAAATTAACAGTGTAATTCCTTATTGTGGTGGAAATTCCAGATGTGAAAGGGACTTTTTTGGTCTTCAGAAATGCTTGATTCATATACAGTTAATGTACCGGCAATTGCCGAGTGTACTTTATATAGCATTTTATTTCCGTTGTGTTTTTTCACGACTTATCCCCGCTAGTGTATTTAAAGTTTGGAAAACGTGTTTTGGATACATTTAAAAGATGTCTTTTTAGTTTACAACTGGGAGAGACTATGACTTGTAAGACATGAATATGATGACGAGAACTTCACGAAGCTTTCGACGCACGATGAAGGTAGGCGCTAAATCACGTACATGCTGATGGCTATTTGCCTATTTTCGCTACTATACAGCAGACGTACGCGTTGAAAGTATAGTTTTCGGGATATTACACGAGAGTAATATCAGGACCTTTGCCTGAGACCTTCCACCTCTACTTTGAGATCCACTGCCTGTTGATATTGATCACAATTTTACGATGGAGAATTTGGATTCGGCAGAAAAGATCGCCACGGCTTTGTCTTATGAAAATAGCTTTGGGTCAAAATCCTCTAGACAAATCCACAAAGTACTTATTGTTATCCAAAATTTAATCTTTTGATGTGCCCTCTATTAGTATAACGGAATGTTGGGGAATGTTACAAGATCTTAATTCTGTACCCCCTTGCATGACTTATGAGTTGTGACGAAAACTGACGGGGCAGCAGAAAGTAGAGTGTTCGCTGTCAAACAATACTTGGATGACCTATACACTACTTCTCTCAGTGTGACCTGATTTCCGAGTTGACAGACTGAGCCTGCGCACTAGAAGTTATTCGCCAACATCGTGACTCGGACGATGCTCTCCCAATTTAACATCCTTGTCAAGTGACCTGGACATAGAAACTCATCGTACAAATGCTCTGAAATTATGCTTTGTCGGACCTTCTTTGTTTTCGGGTGTAGAAGGGGAAACCCCCCTCTCAGTCCGCATCAAAGTCGGTTTTCTAAAGGCTGTGACGTCATTGGATTCAGCTGGCAACCGGCATTGAGCCGAAAGATGTCCAAATAACATTCTGAATCCAAGTGGGGGGGGGGGGGGGGGGGCGCAAGGCCTTGATTGAGTTGTACTATTAGAATTTAATGTAGGCGCCAAGGCCTTGATTGAGCTGTATTATTAGAATTTATCGGCAGCGATCGGGTGTACTTTTATTTTTCATTCATATTGATGAAATCAGCAGATAGATTGTCCGCAAACAACCTACAATTCAATACAGAACACAGACTGTGACGTCAACACCCCGTTTCAGTGCACGACTCACTGCAAAGCTATGCTTGCAAAATTTAATGACACGTCATACACTGAGTCTCTTGTTGATTAAAATCCATGAAAGCCCTGAGAGGGAAAATTCTTTTTTTTGCAAAATAAAAATAAAGTGAAAGATAGCGACAGGGAAAAACGGCGATTTACCAATATCTCTTCCGCGTCAGACGCCGTACAGTAAATTCAAGAGGGTCAGACAAGCATGACTTTTTTCGAACCAGGAAAAAACTTCAGATACAAATCTGAACGCATTTCGTAATTTCCAAAGTCCGTGATACATTTACCAGAAAGCAAACGGGCGCGCTTTAGCTTGAAAGAGGCAAGCAAAGCAAACACAGTCCCTTCAAAATCCCTCATATAACAAGATCATAACACGAAAAGGCTAAAGTCAAGTTGTTGAAGACCTCAAGGTACGACAGGTAGGTTCGCTATCTTCAGTTATATATATATTTACCTACAAAGAATTTGGGTCTGACGTCGAGATAATTAGCTTTCCTTTGTAGCGTAAATTTCCTCATCTCCTGTGACAAGTATTGACAAAGTGTGACAATGAGTGACCTGTCGGAGTTAAAAATTACGTTTTGACG
Source organism: Ptychodera flava (assembly GCF_041260155.1). Lineage (NCBI taxonomy): Eukaryota > Metazoa > Hemichordata > Enteropneusta > Ptychoderidae > Ptychodera > Ptychodera flava. The sequence continues at coordinate 14,123,302 of NC_091942.1, read as the reverse complement.
CAATGCCGTCGGATTCTCTCGGTCTCGTCCAAGACAAGAGAGCATTCTTCGCGTTGTGCTAGACAAAAGAGCAAGCACTACATGTAATGATGGAGGAAAGGTACAGGCAATCTGTTGGCCTACGTCAAGTACGGGGCAGCCGATATAGTATCCCACAAAAGTTACCATTTTGCTAAACGTAGAATGCGCCTCAGGAATAAATATTCGGACCCTAAAACTTTTACAATGCCTTTAAATCTACCACTTAGGGGGTTGGGGGCTTGTTTTGAAGCTCATGATGTGAAGTATCTAAACGTTTCCTCCGGCGTATTTGTGAAAATCGAGATTTTATTTTTTTCCTCTTAGAGTTAATACGGGAATGGTGACCATTGGGAATATTAAGTATCGGTAGATATCGGGTAATTTGTTTCTCTAGTGCCAAATTTTGCACGGTGATCCCTGATTTTTATTCTTGACATCGAAAGAGAACGGTTTGAGCACGGTTACACTACCCCAAGTAACCGTGGTGTGAGAAAAAGTTCGAGTCTTTCAATTTTCGGGGCGCATAATACCTCAATACACACTCGCTTAGGGTTCATTCAAGGCGTGATAAGCAGTGCATAGTTTGCCTTGTTGAAACTGACCTAACCATCTTGATAACACATAATTTGAGTAAAGTATTAACTAACAAACTATTTACCATTACAATTGGATTCTGATTTCCTCTTTGTGATCATGAAAATTCGAATTCTTTCCTCTCGCCATCCCGAGTCTCTCTGCCATCGCTGTGAACAAAATCAACACCATCTAATGTTCTACATTAACATGAGAGAGTCATTCACAAACAGAAATAGGTCAGTCCGTACAACAACTTACGTACAACTTAGAGCTAAATAGGGTATCTGTAGTCGCTCACGTACAGGTGGTACAATACTAGATGTATTCATGTTAAGAGAAACTTCAAGGCTACTGTCTTCATCTTCCATTGTCTTGATTATTTACCGCCACCGTTTCGATATGTGGCAGAATTTCCTTGGACGAAATACACCCCAAAGTTAAATTCAATATCGGTGGTTGCCATGTTAAGAAAAGTAAACACTAACTGTAAACAGTAACCTTGGTGACAGCGAGGGCGGCGGCGACAACAACGAAAGAAACCAACTTGAGTGGCATTCAAAGGGATATTTTCTCAACAGTGTTTTTGTTTTCATTAAACAAGTCCACCAGTAACCTTTCTAAGTAACCTTTCTTTCAACTTTAAGGTCACATAACCGGTGATCACACGACTTCTTGAAATTTTGTATTTCTACGAGGAAAACAACTTCTCCCCCTGCGTTTCCATCTACACGAGTCATCTCGCGGCTGAAAGAATTCATTATACATTTGAGTCACCAAATAGCTTCAGTAAATGCCATACCGGTTACCACATTGTCTAGCTTAGCAATTATCCTTCAGAGATTACGTTTCGCCATTTGGCAGGTCATGCATATAATGATCAGTTTGTCTATGATCAGACCTCTCTACAGGGCCAATTCATGGATTATTGCCTTCTGGGGTATATACATGCATGTTGAGGTGTCCTGCTTCAAATGTACGGATCGAGCAAGAATGGAAGCTATCGACAGATGAAAAAGGAGAGAGAGAGAGAGAGAGAGAGAGAGAGAGAGAGAGAGAGAGAGAGAGAGAGAGAGAGAGAGAGAGAGAGAGAGAGAGAGAGAGACAGACAGACAGACAGACAGACAGACAGAGACAGAGAGACAGAGAGAGAGACAGAGAGAGGGAGAGGGAGAGAGAGCAGGGTAGGGAAGACAGAAACAGACAGACACACAGCAGGAAGAGACGAATTCGAAGAGATAGAAAAGACTATTTAAAGGTATAAAGTTTTATAATATGCAAATTAGTCTACCGATAAATTTCCGGTAATTAACAAATATAAGTTGGGCGAAGTCATAAACGTTCAAAAATGTCAATCATCCTACATGTCTCATCCACATCGGGTGGCGCCAAGCAATTTCTGCTTGACTGGTCTCCATAGAGATGGATCAGTGCTCCGGAAGACGAAGAAAGCAAACAAAATAACTTATAATCTTTTGAGGTGGTGACACTTTTCTACTCTTGTCCGGTGTCATTTCAATACCCCCTACAAGTCCTTTGTAAGTGAGCCACCTGGCCAAAGACGGGAAACCCCCTCTTGTTTCCCACGGACGTGGAAACAGTCGACCATCTATCGTACTATCAACGTAGTTAGTTAAGGACATAACGGTAACATTTAATATTTGATATTTGTAAAGTCAGCCTTCGCACTTGTGATGTCCAATATTATTGGCCAACGACTTAATTTTAATCCGTACTAGAATTCATATGTCCACGTGACCCTTCAACCTAAGCAAGTTACATTTGCAAGAACTTTAGGGATATAAAAAAGGATAAACTTGCTTTATATAACTAAACAAATTAATTTTTTTCTAACGTTACAACTTTAAAAAGTGTAAAGTTGTAATGTATCACGTGGCCGCCATTATCCTTCAGTAGACCAAGCCAATTGAGTATTTTCAACAACTTTATTCATGGTCCTAGGCGACAAGACACTTGTTCACTCTCTGGGACTTAATTTATTTACATATAAGGCATGTTTGTGTGTTTGACAAATTTACTCCAATGCCAACTGAACAGACATAAATTTGTCAGTTGTTTCGACAAATTGAAGGATCTACACTTTTAATCATAGTCCCTCCATCAAAGTTTCACATGTGTCGTTCTTTCACGTGGTGACATTTAAGTTTTGTATAGTGTAACGCGCCTCAGAGACAGATATCCTGACTTTCTACTATCCTGATTGTGTGGGCCTATTTTGAACTTCTTGGAGTAAATTAAACAACTGTCTTATTTCTATGAAAATCAAAAATTAAAATGTTTCCGTCCTAAAGAGTTGACATTAAGGGGTGGCGGCCATTTTGAGTTCCAAATATTGGTGAATATTGGGTAATTATCTTCTCTGTGACGCCAGATTTTTATCCGTAATTTTTCCTGATCCTTTTTTCCTGATCCTTATTTTGAAAGAGAATGGCCGAACGTTTCCTTAATACATGCAGTTCAGCAAGAAATAAGCGATTCTGCCGGATGCTGACATCGGTGATGTCTTCACTTTACTCCCGATAAACACGCATACTCTACCCAAACCATGCGATAAAGTACTTGCTGATATAGTAAGTGTTGTTTGCTTTAAAGTTGTTAGGCGTCACTGCGCGTGCGCGTGACAACTTGTTAAACATATTTTTTTTTGTCATATAAAGATATTCCATTTGAATGTGACCGACACGCTAACACTGCTTGGTCATCACTGAGTAATTGTTCACGACTGTGCTTGCTTTACTTGGCTCAGGATAGAATCAGTACGCGTTTGGAAGTCAATTTTCTCCAACGTGCAACAGTACTATATGTGTATATTGTGTGAACTTGCCTTACTGGTTTTTGCACACACGATAAGGGGGATGGGGGCACAGATCATGTGATCAGTAGAAAGACAAACTTAAGTCCTGCATTGTCAAAGAGAGTTAAAGTGCCTTGTTGACGAGGTCACTCACGATGGTCGAAACTATGGTTTCTGAGATTTAGTGTTTAAACGGCCAGTAACTGTTCTTGTTCCACTCCCAAAAGCATGCTGGGATACTCAGTATTAGCTTATAGCCTAAGCCTGTACATGTGTACAGTGCATTGTTATTATTGACAATTCAGGTCCAGGCGAACTATATTTCAAATGAAAACAATAACAATACATAATTTAAAGACTCTGTGTTGGCAGCTAAACAATCAACATGCTTATTGGAGTAGAACAAGAATTTGCAACTGACATGCCAGATAGAAACAGTGCACAAATAATCATAAGTAAGGGCCGGTGGTCCTTTAACCTTTTCATGCCAAGTGATCACACCGAGTTTGTGTAGTGCTTGTGAAAGCTTACCAGAAGAAGCGTGCCCACTCAAGAATTATGTATAAACGGTGGGGGACATAGTGACAGCTTTATGAGGGGCAACCCCCTTTTCAGAAGAAAACTTCCCAGATATTTACATCCAGCCACATCATGTTAGATTTCAGGAAACAGACAATATTCTGCCGATTTTTGAAAGAATTTTTTGATAATTGCGTGATGTAAGATACACAGTTCATTCATGATATAAGAAAGCGAAAGAGTATTTCCATGGCAACGTTATCGTACTGAAAAAGTTCATCTGATTTTTCGAGTGTTCAAATAAATGTATTAATTTTGCGAAGTGCATTAATGAACATGTCGGAGTATATCAATGCACTGGCAGCTTGTCATGATTGGATAATGCTTATTCAGGTCTAAACCGTGCACTTTTTAAAAGGCTTCATAAAAGCGATGCTTTTGTGAGCGTCTTTTCGTGTATATATATATATATATATATATATATATATATATATATATATATATATATATATATATATATATATATATATATATATATAAATTATTTTCCCTCCACTCTAAACCATTGATTGACTGGCAACAATGAATGTGTGGCAAAAAATGTTCGCGATGAAATAATAGGGTAAGTCAAACATATAATGGCTGATTCCATTCAGAATTTGTATCTGAAAGCATATATAGCTAAAGGTTGGAAGACCGACAGAAACATCTGTATTTTACTGACTGAGTGTAAATTACTTTATATTTATATTACACTTCCACTCACATCGTTGTTATTACCAGGGACTATGCTATCACTAAGCAAAATGGCAATGCGTTTACTAGTAAATTGTTGCTTTCATTTTCTTCTGTGTTTTTCTTCTCTGTACTGAAAACTTCTACAACCTAAAGCAAATCTCGTGAAACCAGCTGAAATGCACACAATGAAGAGAATATTGTAAAGGTATTAAAACTGGCGACAACAAATGCAGGGCAATGAATCTTTGGAATTGACCTGAAGAATATATTCCATTTATAGTGTTTAATACTACATTGTTTCATATTCGGTCGAAAATCGTTTTCCCTGACATGTACGGTGTGTACAAGAGAATATGGTTTTCAAATTTACTTGACATGTCCGGGGAAAGTGCAATAGAATTACAGTAATTGGCGGAAAACTCGGCACTTTTTCCCAACCTAACGCTTACGATTAGCGAGCTATTACGATCCCCCTGGTGGTGACACTCTCAGAGAGCATTGGCATCCATGCTCGTTCCACAAAATTTCAAGATACCCCTAATCTGGGATTTTTCAACAAAAAGTCCCCCTTATTTTGATTGGAGAAAATAAGACCTAAAATACCCCCTTACTTACAAAATCCAGGAGAGGAATACGTAATGTTAGAGTCAGGTCAATGCTGAATTATGATATTGTTTACACATATATTAACACATCAGAGTCTGAAAGAAACTGTTAACTTTGGAACAAGAGTGTCAAACTCATAAAATTCATTAGATTTCGAATCACAGTTTTTAACCAGATCAAAGCACAAAGCACAATGAAACTTTTGGTGAAGTTTGAGTGTCTGATAGGTATTTCCTGCGATATTTCAAATCTTTCTTAGGCCAGGTTTTTGGAAAAGTACCAATATTTCTCGATTTCACGGACCCGTGATATAGGGAATAAAAACACTCTCTTCCCCATGATTTTAGGAGCACGCATGGATACCCATTTTCCCCGACAGTGACACCACCGGGCGATCCCCCAGCATTTTTCTTCTTTCTGTTAGACACAGTTTCTGAATCTACTCTCAAAATAGTGTCGAAATGTTCAATTTTCATCTTGTCAACAGAATCTGTTTGTGTTTTTTACCTAATGTTATAAATTGACACCTGAGTTCCAGCAGGGACTTGCGTTCATTGGTCAACAATAATCTATCATCAGTACTGTATTGTACACCATTCATGCATTGCGTTGGCAAGACCGATATTTTGTATTTGAAACACGCACGCAGTAGGAGGAAGTGTCAGAAAATTTATTTTGTAGAACAAAAACATTGACGTCACAGCGCTTATTCCTCTTAAACACGACACACAGACACATGATTTGTCTTGAACCCCCTGAGCTGACTAATACCCGTGAACTTGCATGTTAAAATGTGATGGCTCGGTACGTATAAACTGTCCGAGTGATTTTACAAGGGCTGTATTGCAGGGTTCCAGTAAACGAATGCTTGTATTTTTGCTATTCCCCTTCTTACAAAACAATCTTGTCAAAAACAAAGAAACGAGTCAAATCGCTTCTCAAGACAAATCATAAACAGTAGTTCATTAAAAGGGAGGGTTGGAGGGGGAAGGGGGTACTGAAATTCAAGTGCTTAAAATCTGTGCCAATCGCCAATAATAAGAAAGCTTCCCAAAAAGTTCTAGAATCAATAACACAAAACAATCAAAAGACAGTGAGATTCAAGCAAATGAAAATTTGGTGATCCCTTTTCTTGCTATAAACCCAAATAATTATGTCGTCTATAGATACGATCAATGTCAAGTTTAATCTCTTTGTACTGCACGCCAAGGTTTCACTTTTGGTACAGTAGCCCGCCGATCAATTAATATTGTATTCTGGCAAAGGCTGGAAATAATTGGTATGTCATCGGGTCTCTCCCTACGCAGGGCCAAAGGTGCTTTCGTCGGTGACCGGCTCTCTCCGTACGTACACGATGCTATTACCAACGTAAGTATTGCATTTCAAATGCAAACACCCTGTCATATATTTTTGGTTTCGCGCATTAATTATTGCTCAATCATTCACATTGAAAATTCGATGGAAAAGAAAGCTAATCTACAACAACGCTCAACAGGGATGCATTTTACCCTATATTAGTTGTACCGATAGAATATTCTGTTTTATTTATGTAACCAAATTCTGCCTGTGATGACTCAGCAAAAACCAAATATACACAAAACACGTAAAAAATAAGCGGATACTTATAACACAAGAATGAAAACCTAAGGCGGCAAAATCTTCACTCTGACAGTTGGTTTGAATTACATGTCGAAGACGATCCACTCCTGAATAACCTGTATATGTATGTCCTTCAAAAGATTACGGGACGTGGAGATCAAAATGCCAAGTTGCCGTACACACGCAGCATAGCAAAAAAGCGTGGTTCTCTAATTAACAGCGTTTGCTGCCTGAACAACCAGGACACAATTCAGCATGTGTTTGACGAACGGAGCCGTCTCTCGTCATTATTCCGTCAGCACGAATTCGAAGGGTGTGGCCGGAAGTTTAAATACCTAAAGTTCCACGGCCATACTTATGCCGTACCATCAAACAAGAAAGCCCGGAACTAACAAGGAACTTCACAAAAAACAGTTCTATTGCTATGAAATTCTTGGAAACAAAAAACAAGACATCCGGGCAGGCATCTTTGAAAAGAAGCCTGCCCGAGTAAAATACTGTCTATCTTCAATTATGTCCCGAATACCAATGCCATAGCTCGCCTTTGATCTCAGCGGACAAAAGAGTAATTCCCCTCCATCCGCCCATAAGGCAGGTAAGTGTAAAATTTTCCCCGCCCGATCGATAAGTTACCTGCCCCGGATTAAAGGTAATTGAATAGTCTTGCATTCGCCAGATTCAGTATAAAAATGTCACTTTCAGTAAAAATGTGACACACTTTATTTTTATACGTATTTGCGTGGAAAGACAAATTACACTGCTGCCCAAGGGAATGGTTTGGTTCAAGTGATAGACGAAGGCGTTGCTTGTAAGGAAAACAATATGGCGTCTTGTGACATTGTCCCACGGAGTACAGAGGTAATCCCTAAAAGTATTTGAAATGGCAACCGCCATACTTGTCATATAACAGATTGAAATATGAGAGAGAGAGAGAGAGAGAGAGAGAGAGAGAGAGAGAGAGAGAGAGAGAGAGAGAGAGAGAGAGAGAGAGATTAAGTTTTTTACTGGCAACGCTTGTTATTTTAGGCTCTACCTGAGAAAAACAAATGTACAAGCAGATATTGTGTACATGAAATGCTCAATCAAATTAACGCCTACAAGTTAAAGTGGCAAGAAGGTGAACACCAAGGTTTTGAAAAACCAGTAGGACGGCACAGTAATAACTTGCTAAACCGTAGGAGTCTCAAAAATCGCAATATTCTTTGTCCCGCCGTCATCTGCGCACAAAGGTTATCCATAAAAAAATCTCACGGGTCTGTAAACAAGTAATTCAAAAGTCAAGCAACAAGAAAACTGGGAACGAGAGAGAGAGAGAGAGAGAGAGAGAGAGAGAGAGAGAGAGAGAGAGAGAGAGAGAGAGAGAGAGAGAGAGAGAGAGAGAGATTTTATAAAAACTTCCATAAACACAGCACTATTTACTCCACATGAGTAAATATCACGTACAAGCAAGATCAAAATTATAACAAATATTCACATGTGCAAAATTTTAATCAAAAAAGCACGCTCCCAGCAACGCCGAGTTATAAGGACCAAAAAGTCGTCATATATTTAAAAAGAAATAGCACTGTACATAAGTGAGTGATCAAACCAGAAGGATTTCCGAACTGTAGATATTTTGATATTCTTTGCTGTCGTATCGACGCGACAGATTTATATATACTGTCGCCTATAATTGTAAAGCTAGCCATCATAAAGTTAGGAGAAATTATAAGGAGCGGGAAGAGAGAGAGAGAGAGAGAGAGAGAGAGAGAGAGAGAGAGAGAGAGAGAGAGAGAGAGAGAGAGAGAGAGAGAGAGAGAGAGAGAGAGAGAGAGAGAGAGAGAGAGAGGGGCAGGCAGATAAAGACATGCAGCCATATCAAAGGCGGGTAGGGGGAAAGATGAAAGAACAAAAGTTGTAGAGGTTTCAAAGAGGGAAAAGCGGGTTCATATGAAGAAAGCAAAGAAGTCCTAGAAGTTACAGAACCAGAGAAATACAAGTTTCAGGTGAAGACTTTAACGATACAGATTAAGCCTATATAAAGGCAAGTTTGTTTCTGCAAGGAAGGTGAGAAGTGACAACGCAAAAAATAAACTAGTCAGCCATAAACCTGGAAATGTGAGAACACCACCGGCAGATTTTAGAAATCATAACCAGTTCTTTCTTCTTAACGGACAGTAAAAAAGAGTCGTGTCGAAACAGAAAAGCTGAATCGTAACGAAGAATTTATTCGAAATCACGAATCGGGCACAAAATTAGAAATCGTAGTAATCTAAATGTACAAGCATGCAAATATTCCTACTAACCGATTATCAATAAATTCCATGTCTGTCCTCCATCTTGAAAGTCCGAAGACTCTGATTCATCAAAAAAGATTGCTGTCATGAATTGACACTTTTCAAGCCTAAGAAAGTCAGATATAATCTGGACGTTACTGCAAGACGAATACAGTTAGTCAACATCTCGAGAGCTTTTGATTCCGGGATCGTTATTTTTCAAGAAGAGTTAACAGAGTTGTGAAGTGACACGGATATTACCGTCATGTTCTCGCCGGGATTACGGAAACCCCCCGGATCGTTCGGAGAAAAGTAAGATCGTCAATGTTAGTCATGACAAACTAAAGTTGTGACGTAAAAACACACCCCGAACAATACGGAGGGTTTAAATATATCAAAAATATTGATCCACGACGAAAGGAGTCAACATGGAGATCAGTCAACAGGCATCCATCTTTCTTTGAGATCTACTGGCTTTCCAAATCATTCAACTCTGACGCATAGGAACGTCATCAACTCAAAATATACCCTCTGGAACATATTGGAAACACATTTCAAGTTTGACGGTTGTGATATTGCTGTGGCTGAACACGTCAACAAGGAAGATTTTCAATGCATTTTCATCGAAAATCGTTGGTTTCCCGCCAGTTCTTTCATTATGGTTACAAGTCTTTCAAGACATGTTTTCTAGGATACGACATTATAAGATCAAGTCGGCCAGGTGACGAAACGGATCGACGAACCGTGCGTACACGGCTCGTCACTCCTTACTTTCGTACCTTTAAGGATTCCCCTTCAGGGCACAAGTCTTAGATGTAGACTCGCGCTGAAGAGGTTATTTTTCGACAGGAGACACAGGGCACGAAGATGGAACTGCGCCATACATCGGAGTCCCAGCTAACGGATCTCACATGTCTCAATACAAAATATATGAAGTTTCTCCTATTGTCTGACAGATACTCATTCAACGAAGACAGTGAACACATAAAGAGGCTATGTTGTATTTTTGTGAACTATCTTTCAAACGACTTAGAACCATAGCCATCGTATAGTATGGTCTGCGTGTGTTTCAATAAACGACCACCATGTTCAATCCCTCTAAAGATGGCGTCTCGTGTCGAAAAGAGCACACGGACTTACAGCATCGAATATGCTGTTTACGATTTTTCTGGAAATGAAGGAGATTTTGAAGAAAAGCTGTGACATGTTCACATCAAACTCGTGTAGTGAAGCGGATGGATACTTGAACGTCAAAGCATTGTGGAACGCCACAGAGAGTGAGATTTTCGTGTAGCCTTGTATGGCTTTCTTAGTGTTGGCTAATCAGAAAGTCTGTTAGCGTCGAAGCTACCATGAACGTTTAATTTGTAATTTTGAATATGCTCAGCAAGTTATAGCCTAAAGTGGAAAATATCAGATGCTTTACTCACCTGCGAGCCATTCAAAATTAATAGTCTTTCGCTTTACCAAGGTGAGATAAACTTTATATCGCGATGTGTGCTGGCAGGTACAAACGCAACGATCTGGCGACATGACAAACCATTCAATCAAATGAACGCCATTTTGTTTGATGACCTACGTACAAGTTTCGTGATGTTTTGCGATAATTTAAACGCAAACGAACTCGAATTTTCACTACACACCGAAGTAGTCTAGAAAAAGCAGGTTGCATTGACAGAGAAATTGCGTTAAAATTCGGTCAGCTACGAATTCGCCATTTCTAATACTATAAATGTACGCTCGACAAACATGACACCATTTCTCGTCTAGATTTTATAAAGATCACTTACTTCAGAGCTAAAGATGGTCGCTGAACTTATCTTCATGAAAGAAAGGCCATTTCCAACCCGGGTGTAAGAAACGATACCTCCACACCCCATTTCATTGCAGCGTTGGTCCAGTACGGATTGTATCATGTCTGCTCAGATGGTTGTCTGATACGTCTTTGCACACTGACCGTTTCAACAGAAGAAATACTATAAAACTATTACATAAATTTGCACACTTTTCGACCAGAGTTGCAAAACTAAATATTCGACCGAACGCCGTGGGAAGTATGGCTCCCTTAGGTCCCCCGTAAAGAGACTAACGAATAGTCCCTCATTTTCATGGTCAGTGCCGTCACTCAAAATTAAACCATAATTCCGAAATACAGTTCGAAAGAAGGAGTATGTTAGATATGTATTTGACGCAGAAAATGGGCGGCAATTTCATTTTATTTTCGAATGTCGACATTGCGATCAGCATGACGATCCCAGAGCCTACATTATCATTGGATTTCTTCGCATTAATTGTCAGAAGGAAAAATCGACCCGTATCTGTCTTTCTATCGAAATAATACTGTATGATCCTCTTCCAGCTAACCAATCACAGCAAAGCGAAGTCATCAATGCAGTGCTCGAGGCGAGAAACAGCGAACATACAACCAAGGTGACTCGACTATCCGTCCCGGGACCCCGTTAGGCCAGTCAGCAGACCCCCTGCAATAGGTGGACTTCGCTGTATCTTTTAAAGATTTGGCTCGAATTGTCGGTACAGGTAAGGCATAAAAGTAAAATTGATTCGAAAGCATGCACGGGTGCTTTCTGGGCGAGAACTCAGCACTATGGTGTATTGCAAGTGCAAGGGGTCATGCCAAGGAACGATATAATACCGGCGGGCTTTCATAAGAGACAATAGATTCATATAATGGGTGCGTCATCGCCAAGTATGGATTCCAGCAATGCATATGATGTTTACTTCAAAAATTCCAATCGATTTTGCGCGCGTCTTTTTGCATCGAAGTTTTGATTAGCCTTTACGTGACCGACCAATCTGCACCAATAATTGCACTCGATACGGTGCCTTCTGTTGCCAAATCTCAGACGACAACCACCACCTCAGAGAGGCCAAATCTTGCTCAATCTATCGGTTGGCTAGACTTTACTTTTCTGGGCGTTTCTCCGCAAGGAAACGCCTAGATTGAAAGATATACGATATCACTTCAATATTCAGGATGGGATCCACCCAAAAAATACAAAATAGATCAGTAGTCGCGCACTGGACATTAATTAAGGTTTATGGCGCACTGTTCAACATGAATTTTACAGAAACATCCCCTATCAATATTTTTTCTCTGTATTATACTATTATTGAAAGGGGAACTTAAGCTCAAGTGTCGAACAATAAGTAAATAATTATCAAAAGGACAATGAAGCTGATCCAGGGGTTGGCTCACCAAAGGACTTTAGCCAGACCGTGACTTTCCAACTTTTACACCCCTTTTTATAGTAGTGTTTCTTGTGATCAAATTGTATTCATAGGAAATGCAAGAGAAGTACGTATGTATGTAAGAAAGAGAATGCATTTTTTTTTCATTTTGTCGTAACGTGTTGATATCTGTTGGTGCATTGACCGTCAGTTGTGTTACACAAGGCACTGACATGAGCGCTCGCACGAGCGTCGCGCCGCCGGCACGCGGCTATGCAAAAACCTAGCACGCACAGCAATAGCTTACCATTGAACAATTACTGTACGATCGGTTACGACGATACAGACAGAATAAGCACGAGGAACTGTCGACGGGTTAGTTTTGTCACTTTGTTGGATTTCGTTGGCTCTCCCTCCGTTGGGTTACTGGGAAACAACCAATCACCATCTCTCAAAGTATGAGTGTTTTAGTCGTTTGTATCTTCAAGTACATCAGTTATCGCAACAGAGCAGAAACGACATCACCTACGTCAAACGATAATTCGACATTAATATCTTGAAAAGAGATCCTACAGCTCAATATTGATTTATCCATTACACATAAAATCACAAACCGTGTAAGCTGATAATTTTTTGTCGAAAGAAATTAAGCTGGAAACCGCTCTTTGTATAACTTAACACCTTCGTCGATTTTCGCACAGTCTGTGATATTAGTACGTATACAAGGAGCTCGCGGTTCGGCGGATGTGTTTTTTGATGAACAGACAACTCTCAGAGATCTGGGCAAGACAGTTACATATTGTGTTTATATCTGTTCAACCATAGACTGTTTCTGTAGGGTCTGTGGGCCAACAGGCTGGTGACGCTTTCGCCAACTCGTATAGACAGTGACTTACTTCAGCCTGTGAATATATCAACAAGAAGATTCGCAGCAATTTCTAAACTGTTTACACTTTTTAAATGACGCCGGACTTAATAATTCGTGGAAATTTGGCGGCATGGCGTACATTTGTTTCCCTCTGGACTCGTTCCAGTCTGGTCATCGCTAACGATTGCTTAAATCAACCAGTGATAACTTACATCAATTTGCGAAACAAGTTGGTTTTGAATCCTTTCAAGGCCCAGTCATAACTATTCAGTGGCAAACTGCCACCAGTTTCTGGTGAACTTGCCCGTTAAAGGCGACTTGTTTTCCACCAACGATCAGCTCGTCTTTTAGATGTCTATTTTCAAGCCGCGTCTGGCAGAAAGGTTTATACGATAACTTCCTGCCTTCTTGGCAATTGGGTCAAAACTCGATTTGTCAAAACTTTAAAACAATTTACCGTAGATGAAACTATCTGTTCACAAGTCAGTTTATTAGTAACGCCTTCACATACGCATCGGTAACTGAATTCTCGCAAATCTTAACTTGTCTACCATCAAACAGAAGGCTATATGTTTTAAGCGAATAAAACTCTGTTACAAAGAAAGTCGGACATGTGCACGGCAAACCAACAAATGCTAGCCTAAAAATATCAAAATGTATACTGAGAGAGAGAGAGAGAGAGAGAGAGAGAGAGAGAGAGAGAGAGAGAGAGAGAGAGAGAGGGGGGGTGGTGGTGGTGGTGGTGGTAGATGTAGAATGTAGCAATAAATTGATGATATATACCACGGAAAATCGATATGCCTGGCCCTCAAGAGACGTCGAAAATCGCATCAAGTGCCTGTAATTATCTTCACAGTGACAACCCTTACAGTTTGCATACCACACAGTTGCGCACGTTAAAAGCGTTTCTGGCCGAGTTCGCCAGACTAGTTTTCTGGACGCAGGTCGAGGAACGGGTCAACACTACTTCTTGTCGCCAGACGCGGCCGGGTCTGTCATTTCAGCATTGAATCTAAAGACGAGCGACTATCTCACTATTTTTCAGTGCATGTATAAACCCATCCCTGTATCTTAGTAAATTTGTGCGTGGCTTGAATGGCTGATTTTCTCGGTTTCCAACCGCTAATTGTAAATTTAATACTTTGTCATGAAGCAGTTGTGGTAACGCCTGTAGGACTTCCAGATCAGCGATAACAACAATGGAGGTTGAGTTGTTTACAACAAAAAATCTAGTCGTATTTTTCCGGTCGCCGATTTGCAGTGAAAATGAAGTAGATTATTGAGTAGTATATAATATAATGATACAATAATAATCATGGTGGCATATTATGTCCGTACAGTCACAGAGAGCACCACTCGGGTTTTACTGTGTTCTCGTAGTCTTCCTCTCGACACGGCTTTGATTATATTTGCGGTAAACGTTTGTAAAATCTCGTTTAAAACAGCCTCCTCAATATGTCCCGACGGGGAGCTTCATACAAGCTGTAAATACGATGATCGAATGAATAGCCCACTGTACAATACTGGCGCGGACTTTAAAATACAAGATTTTACAAATCGGAAAGTTTGAAATTTTGAATTTTAGTTTTGAATGCTGAACGACTTGACCAAAATTTGGTCTGGTCTGTTCTTTGACTCATATCTACATAGGGAAATCTCGCTGTGGTTTGTGAGTTGCTTGTTTGTAATATTGTCGGAGATTCATGTTAAAATTTCTTTCTTCATATAACCTAACTTACAAATCTTTTATTGGGAACAGGGCATGCGTGAATTTATAGTTATTTTCGCTCTGTATCGGCCGAAGGGGTTGTTGACAATCGTGCACTCAGTCAACGTCTTGTGATCAAGATCACCTCGTCGCCTTTAGTTTCTTACCGTTTTTTATTTCACCTTATTATATCACTTTTTCTTTGTCTATGTGAAACTGTTCGGTGCTACAATTTTCAGAATCTGATCAGAAACATATTTACCTAGCAACTTTCTCGAATAGTGGGCTAGGGTCTGAGCGCAACGCACGACACAGTACACGTATGAAAATGGCACTGCTGTGGGAGAGGACGATTTGAATTGTGTCCGTCCAATCAGAGGGCATTTGTTGGCAATGCACATTTCAGCTGCACTCTAGGGTTTGCTGGAACCTGGGAGAAGTAGAACAACAAATTCGTAATGTAGTTGTGTTGCTGAAACGGGCAGCGGTTTGTTTTTATCGTCAACTGTCTGCAAGCCTATGTGGTACGCTCAAATCGCAAGACTACATAACGCACTCCAAGAGTGAAAAATTCTCTCGTCTCATCGACTTGACAACGTTCGGAGTGCATTTGACCTTAGCATGTTAGTTCAGGTAAGATCTTGGGTAACATGGACCTCGCCGCCAAGGCTTCAGCCGAGTAGCCCTTGTTGCGGTTGTTGAGCGATCTGTCTCGGTGAAGAGACAACCACATACGAATGGCCCATGTACGTGTTCGGTCATGTCTGACTTGAAGTCCATATTATTCCGGACAAAAGTAACTTCGAAGAGTTCGTCAGGAAATGGAATTTGACGTCGACGTCTACGGACTGAGTAAGAGATGTCGTCACACTCAGCTATAGTGTTGGATTGGATCGTGGGACTGAAGCGCTTCTTGCGGGGTGAAATTTAAAATTCAACGGTTTAAGACGAAGCGTTTGACTGCGCATAACAGAATCGTCCGGGAAACCTCCCATTAGAATCCGAGTAAGTAAAGGACACAACAACGCCTGTGTGGTATCAGCTATGGTGATTTTATGATGTCAGGTAAAACGCAAATGAAAATGTTCTTATTATATTTCTCCTTTCTGGAAGAGCGCGATTTAAAGTGTCATGTTTCGGTGTCAGTTCGATCTGTAGGCCAGGTTTTCAGGCATTCACAGTCCCCGTTTGTTCTGACCCGGGCAAAATGGCTTCATATCGGAACCGACTGACCAACTATGGGAGACCAATTTTCGGAAGGGCGAGCTTGGTGACTCTAAGGCGAACGAAATTTCAAAATGTCGCCCTTTGTAGGTAACCTAGATATTTAGATCTTCATGTTAAGCGTTTACGTGTTGTATAAAGGTGGGTTAAACGGCGTGATTGCTCGCGAATCTAGCTCGAACCACGGTGTGGTAAAACGGCATTTATCAGTCTGGCGCAGATACGTTGCAATCACGAAAGAGCGTTGTCTGTCTGTATGTCGACAGATAGTCTCTCCGCGTAGATGGTCACTGGCAATGTGGGGTTTCAACTCTTAAATCTAAATCAAAAACGCGAGTCCCGAGACCTGAAAGGTATAAGACGCAATTTGTTGGTCGACAGCGCCGAAGAGGCAAGCCATGGCGATACAGGAACATCGACGTTTTCACTGTGAACTCCGAATCGAGCCATCGACGACCTTCGAATGACTGACATAAATGTACCAACACTTGAGGTTGTGTTTGCTTGGTATAGTCGTTTTGTCGTCACAGACCGTGAGAGTTGCGTAAAATTTGAAGGGCTCATTGAAAATCTTGATGCTTTAGGCAAACTCGGATAACCTGGAGGGGCGACTGTTTTTGAATTTTGGCGACAACTGCGATCATGTCGAATAATTCCTTCGGTTGAGTGTGCTTGCTTCCATCGTAGCGGCACGTGATCGGCTTGAACAGGATTGTAAGGTAGGCTGACTGCATCGTTTAATGTGATTGACGACAGGGCACACTGCCCATGATTTATCGAAAACCAAGCTTGGTCAAGAAGAAAGCGGAAAGCTGTACTTCCAAGATATGCCCCCCAAAAAATCGAAAATGAAAGCAATGATTTCAATCTGAAAGTATGTGACATAGATGCCAAACTGCTGTCATACAGTGTTACAATTTATAGTTTATAAGACGAAAACGTATTCAAAATTGAAGTGAGGAACATATTTTTATGAAAGCAAAAGGCTTTGTTAACTTAAATATAACATACATAAAGTTATGATCATAATTGGAATCAACGAATCGTTATTGTTTCAAAAGATTTCAAATAATATTGTATTTTCTTATTTTTTATACATGGATACTAGCACTCGTGACGTCATAGACAGAGGTGGCGAAACATGCCATGATTGGGGTACCCAATCAGTGAAGTTCGATTATAGTCAGTTACCACAAGATCCCTATAGGCCAAACACCACACAGTTCATACCGTCGGCCATATTGAGAAAAGACGAGTTGTGGTTACAATGAGCTAAGCAGGTAAGGAAATGCGACTAGGCCACTGAAATGTAGTAAAATGATTCAAAATTATCCACAGGAACGAATTTTTTGGAAAAAAAATTTAGGAAATTCAGACAATTATGATAAAACAATAACTGTAGCTCAGATATGTAACTGATTTTGTTTACAACCTTCACCTGCCGTGTCCATGGCTAAGGATATCAAGGAATTCCTAGAGGAAATTAGCCTCGCACGGTACGAGGGAATGTCTGTGTGAGCAAGAATGATGACCTCATCACAATATTGAGGCGCATGATTCGTCAGGGGCGCGGTGACATTCCAGATCATCACGGGGTCCTGTCCTAACTTGTTCGCACTGACACACCTGAGTCGAGTGGCTTGTGTCACCCAGCCAGCGACACCACCGATCATGTTGTAAGGTAGACGCCTCGACAACCGCTCATCGAAGTGCGTTCTCACTGCACCGAATCATGCTCGGAAATTCATCTATCCGTTGATACTCTTCATATACGGCAAACCAACCAGCTTGTTGGCCGGCGCCTGGTTCCACCAAAGAGAGTGCTTGTTCAGCTATGACGTGTTATATATACCGGCATTGTGCCGGTGACTTTTTTCGGGGATTTCCCTCGCGCTTCCCTCCGCTTTGATTCAAATAGCCGCATTTTAGTAGGGTCAGGGATATGGAGTTCGCTGAACCAGACAAGGAAATATACCTGTGGTGACGTAAGCATCGGTACGGTGTTTGTGACCAACCAACTGCCATGGAAACAGCGCCCTTAAAAGAAAAACATGACCGCGTTTCCTCATGGCGAAAACAAGTCTATTTATTTCGCGAGACTGATATTTTTATGAATATGTATTATTGGACGCTAGAAATGGTGCGAGATAAAAATGTTACTGTGCCAACCGTAAACGTTATAGTGTCTGAAAACTACTTCCGGTTCCATTTTCAATTGGCAGCCATGTTTGATTTTCACCACACGATAATTTGAAAAATAAAAACCAGAAATAATGGTTTATTATCGGATTGTACTTGTCGACCGACACGTATCTGGATCTGCAAAGTCACGAGTTCATGAAATATATTAGAATACCTCGGCTTAGGCGAAACAGACATGATGGCCCTCCAAGCGGCAAAGTCCTGCCACACCCATCCCAAGTCAAGCATTTGTTGCACATTTTGGCTGTTTGTAAAAACCTCTTTTGTACATTTAGAAGCACCAGAGATATTTATCATATGGAAGATTCTTCCCAGTCACCAAGGACCAACTTCCCTTCACCCTGGCACAAAGTCATGAAACGAATCCAACTGAGACGATGAAGAAGCATAGGAATGAGGGGATTTGAACAATAACTCCAATCAAGTTCCTACTTTACGGGCCTCCATTCATGCATCAGGCCTACCCACCCACCCATCCACCCACCCACCTACCTACCTACCCACCCACCCACCCACCCACCCACCCACCTACCTACCTACCCACCAACCTAACTACCTCCCTGCCTTCCCTGCCTTCCTCCCTCCCTACCTACATACCCACCCACCCACCCACTCATCGACCGACAGACAGACAGACAGGCAGCAAGTAGAGATCAGTTAAAAGAAAAATAACAGAAGGTTATATAGAAGTTCAAAACAGGAAGGGAAAAAGCCAAATCAAGCTAGACAGACTGAGAGTAGAGTAAGTGGTAGAGAGAGGATGGTATGTATGGCCATAGCAGGAAAGTAGTCAAAATCTGAACACCGTATCCGGGATCTCTATTTTCCTATTTTATAGAAATGATTGGTAGACACCAGCGTTAGAAAAAAAAGAAAAGAAAAAGAAAAAAAGTATTACAAGAAGTGCCAGGGAAATTTCTCAGATAAGTGGTCTTAGGCAAGGGATGTGAACTAACAAAGTTCGCCTTTTTTAAAGCAACAGGAAGTAGTGAGTGAGTGAGTATCAAACGATCAAAATTGATAAAAATTGGATTTTCCCCTAAACTGTTATACAGTTTTAATGTTTGATCTCTGTGTCTTCGTTATGAGGAAATATAATTTACTGGAGTTTATGATCACTCAAAAAGATGTTAAATACTGATTTTTGTGTAAAATGATCAAACTTGAATGTCTAGTTCCTGAAAAGTAGTGATGTGTTTTGTAAAGCACTCACAGTCTGGATTGCATGAAGGCCTATTCCTATAGTAAACTCGATTTAAGCAGTCATTTCACGTGAGGTACAGTATTTAAAGAAAAAGATTCATCTATCCCTAACCTATGAGATGGTTACCCATGGTGATTGTGATCTTCTTGTCATGCCCCATGCTCTGAGAAAGAGACGCCTAGCATATAACGATGCATGGTGAAACAAGGAAACACATTCAAAAACTGCAAAAAATACTCCAGTGGTGATATCAACGGGTTTCCACCGGGGTGTAGCATCCCAGTGCCCAAGCGAAAACAATTAAAAATTATATGACCTACCTTGTCGGTGAAAGTCAAAAACTCACAGCTATGTAGTCCTAACAGCCTCCATACTTCTGACAGACACTCACTTTCATCAGTGAGTTTGAGAGGAACTCCGTGGGCTTTGCTTTGGAACGAAATGAAGTTATGCACGGAATTACATCACTCATTGGTTGGCTGAGGCAACAGTGCACTTGCGCATGCTGTTTGCACAACTTGCGCAGTGATGTGTGCATGCCATGTGCAGTCATAACCCTTGCCTTTTCTCAGAAAGAGTCCGTCAGTCCTTTTGTGCGGATTCCTTCGAAAAGGAAAAGTCAAATAAACGGAAGGAAGATTTTCTTAAATAAAGCTCCACACAAGGCATGGAACGTTCAATGATGCACATATCTGTTTCTGGTAGAATGCACCTGGGCGGGGACAGATACTTTTATTTTTATTCAGACTCGCACTTTTTTATAATACTTATCTGAGCTACTGCTTGTGAAAACTCATTTTGAAACCTGTGCAGTGAATGAACTTTACTTATAACTCATTTTTGTAAAATATCGATTATTTTCAAATATCGGTTAATTTTTAAGTAATTGTTTCTCCAGTAACACAGTTTGCACTATGACCCCTGATTTTCATTCTTGATTTTCAAAGAGTGGTTCGAAGTCACCATGGAGTAAGTTTGAATATTTATTCAACAGCGGCGAAATGTTGTACTCGGAATGCTGCCAGATTAGTTAGCTGTTGCGCGCGGGAAGCGGCGCGAACGTCAATTACGTCATCAGTAAAGGATGTCGGCATCAGTGAGAGATGAATGCGATCACACAACTCGGACGGCGCCCTCCCAGTGTCCAGTTTGAGAATGCGTTATCATTTCTTTGGTGGTCCGATCTGGCAGAGTGCCTACACCTCGATTAATCGTTTTATTTGTTAACGCTTGTGGCGGTATCGTCACAAAGGTCAGGAGTATGTAGCTGAATAGTTTGGG